>NW_028227306.1:0-140913 GCF_978045245.1 Mus caroli | reverse complement strand
TTTTTTTCGTAATTCTGGGTCCTACAGTGTGATTTTCTCATTTTCCACCTTTTTCAACCTTTCAGACCATTTTTCGGGTCCTTCAGTGTGAGTTTGTAATTTTCTACTTTTTTCAGGGTTTCTCGCCGTATTCTGGGTCCTAAACGTTGTATTTTTAATTTTTCACGTTTTCAGGGTTTCTTGGCATATTCTGGGTCCTACAGTGTGATTTTCTCATTTTCGATATTTTCAAGTTTTTTCGTAATTCTGGGTCCTACAGTGTGATTTTCTCATTTTCCACCTTTTTCAGGTTTTCTCGCCATAATTGGGGTTCTTCAGTGTCAGTTTGTAATTTTCTACTTTTTTCAGGGTTTCTTGCCATATTTGGGGTCCTTCAGTGTGAGTTTTTAATTTTCTACTCTTTCAGGGTTTCTTGCCATGTTCTGGGTCCTACAGTGTGTATTTTTCATTTTCCACGTTTTTCAGATTTTCTCGCAATATTCTGGGTTCTTCAGTGTGAATTTTTAATTTTTCACGTTTTACAGGTTTTTTCTTCATATTCTGGGTCCTACACTGTGATTTTTCTCATTTCCACGTTTTTCAGGTTTTCTTGCCATATTCCAGGTCCTTCAGTGTTAATTTTTAATTTTCCACGTTTTCAGGGTTTCTTGGCATATTCTGTGTCCTGCAGTGTGAATTTTAATTATCCACTTTTTTCATGGTTTCTCGCCATATTCTGTGTCCAACAGTGTGAATTTTTAATTTTCACGTTTTTCAGTGTTTCTCGAAATATTCTGGGCCCTGCATGTGATTTTCTCATTTTCCACATTTTTTCAATTTTTTTCGTAATTCTGGGTCCTACAGTGTGATTTTCTCATTTTCCACCTTTTTCAGGTTTTCTCGCCATGTTTGGGCTCCTTCACTGTGAGTTTTTAATTTTGTACTTTTTTATTAATTGTTTCTCGCCATATTCTGGGTCCGTTAGTGTGAATTTTTAATTTTCACGTTTTTCACATTTTCTCGGCATATTCTGGGTCCTGCAGTGTGATTTTCTCATTTTCCACCTTTTGGAGGGTTTCTCACCATATTTGGGGTCCTACAGTGTGAGTTTGTAATTTTCAACCTTTTTCAGGGTTTCTTGGCATATTCTGGGTCCTACAGCATGTATTTTTAATTTTCCACGTTTTCAGGGTTTCTGGGCATAATCTGGGTCCTACAGTGTGATTATTCTCATTTTCCACCTTTTTCAGGTTTTCTTGCCATATTCGGGGTCCTTCAGTGTGAATTTTTAATTTTCTACTTTTTTCAGGTTTTCTCGCCATATTCTGGGTCCTACAGCATGTATTTTTAATTTTCCAGGTTTTCAGGGTTTCTGGGCATAATCTGGGTCCTACAGTGTGATTATTCTCATTTTCCACCTTTTTCAGGTTTTCTCATCATATTCGGGGTCTTTCAGTGTGAATTTTTAATTTTCTACTCTTTTCAGGTTTTCTCGCCATATTCTGTGTCCTTCAGTGTTAGTTTTTTATCTTCCTCGTTTTTCAGGTTTTTCGCCATATTCCGGGTCCTTCCGTGTGATATTTTAATATTTTACCTTTTTCAGGTTTTTTCGTCATATTCTGGGTCCTACTGTGTGATTTTCTCATTTCCATGTATTTCAGGGTCTCTTGCCGTATTCCAGGTCCTGTCGTATTCCAGGTCCTTCAGTGTGAATTTTTTTCCACGGTTTTCAGTATTTCTCTCCATATCTCGGTAATAAAGTGTGAATTTTTAATTGTCCAGTCTTTTCATGGTTTCTCACCATATTCTGTGTCCAACAGTGTGAATTTTTAATTTTCAGGTTTTTCATGGTTGTTCAGCATATTCTGGTTTCTGCAGTGTGATTTTCTCATTTTCCACGTTTTTCAAGTTTTTTCATATTTCTGGGTCCTACAAGTGTGATTTTCTCATTTTCGATGTTTTTCATGTTTTTGTAATTCTGGTTAATACATTGTGTTTATTCTCATTTTCTACCTTTTTCATGTTTTCTCGCCATATTAGGGGTCCTTCAGTGTGAGTTTTTAATTTTCTACTTTTTTGAGGGTTTCTTGCCATATTCTGGGTGCTACAGAGTGTATTTTTTATTTTCCACGTTTCTCAGGATTTCTCCCCATATTCTGTGTCCTACAGTGTGATTTTCTCATTTTTGACGTTTTTCAAGTTTTTTCACAATTCTGGGTCCTACAGTGTGATTATTCTCATTTTCCAGCTTTTTCAGGTTTTCTCACTATATTTGGGGTCCTTCAGTGTGATTTTTTAATTTTCCTCGTTTTTCAGGTTTTATAGCCATATTCCAAGTCCTTAAGTGTGAATTTTTAATTTTCTAGTTTTTTCAGGTTCTCTCGCTATATTTGGGGTCCTTCAGTGTGAGTTTTTAATTTTCTAATTTTTCAGGGTTTCTCGACATATTCTGTGTCCTACAGCGTGTATTTTTCATTTTCCACGTGTTTCAGTTTTTTCGTCATATTCTGGGTCCTAAATTGTGATTTTCTCATTTCCACGTTTTTCAGGTTATCTTACTGTATTCCAGGTCCTTCAGTGTGAATTTTTAATTTTCACGTTTTTCAGGGTTTCTCGGCATATTTTGGGTCCTACAGCGTGCATTTTTAATTTTCCACGTTTTCCAGTTTTTTTCGTCATATTCTGGGTCCTACAGTGTGATTTTCTCATTTTCGACATTTTTCATGGTTTTTTTTTTTTTTCCATTCTGTGTCCTACAGTGTGATTATTCTCATTTTCCACCTTTTCAGGTTTTCTCACCATATTCGGGGTCTTTCAGTGTGAATTTTTAATTTTGTAATTTTTTGAGGTTTTTCTTTGTCATATTCTGGGTCCTACAGTTTGATTTTCTCATTTCCACGTTTTTCAGGTTTTCTTGCCTTATTCTGGTTCCTACCATGTGAGTTTTGAATTTTCCTCGTTTTTCAAGTTTCCTGGCCATATCCCGGGTCCTTCAGTGTGAATTTTTAATTTTCCACGTTTTTCAGTATGTCTCGCCATATTCTGGGTAATACAGTGTGAATTTTTAATTTTCCACTTCTTTCATGGTTTCTCGCCATATTATGTGTCTGACAGTGTGAATTTTTAATTTTCATGATTTTCAGGGTTTCTCGGCATATTCTGGGTCCTGCAGTATGATTTTCTCATTTTCCACGTTTTTCAATTTTTTTCGTAATTCTGGGTCCTACAGTGTGATTTTCTCATTTTCCACCTTTTTCAACCTTTCAGACCATTTTTCGGGGTCCTTCAGTGTGAGTTTGTAATTTTCTACTTTTTTCAGGGTTTCTCGCCGTATTCTGGGTCCTAAACGTTGTATTTTAATTTTTCACGTTTTCAGGGTTTCTTGGCATATTCTGGGTCCTACAGTGTGATTTTCTCATTTTCGATATTTTCAAGTTTTTTCGTAATTCTGGGTCCTACAGTGTGATTTTCTCATTTTCCACCTTTTTCAGGTTTTCTCGCCATAATTGGGGTTCTTCAGTGTCAGTTTGTAATTTTCTACTTTTTTCAGGGTTTCTTGCCATATTTGGGGTCCTTCAGTGTGAGTTTTTAATTTTCTACTCTTTCAGGGTTTCTTGCCATGTTCTGGGTCCTACAGTGTGTATTTTTTCATTTTCCACGTTTTTCAGATTTTCTCGCAATATTCTGGGTTCTTCAGTGTGAATTATTAAATTTTCACGTTTTACAGCTTTTTTCTTCATATTCTGGGTCCTACACTGTGATTTTTCTCATTTCCACGTTTTTCAGGTTTTCTTGCCATATTCCAGGTCCTTCAGTGTTAATTTTTAATTTTCCACGTTTTCAGGGTTTCTTGGCATATTCTGTGTCCTGCAGTGTGAATTTTAATTATCCACTTTTTTCATGGTTTCTCGCCATATTCTGTGTCCAACAGTGTGAATTTTTAATTTTCACGTTTTTCAGTGTTTCTCGAAATATTCTGGGCCCTGCATGTGATTTTCTCATTTTCCACATTTTTTCAATTTTTTTCGTAATTCTGGGTCCTACAGTGTGATTTTCTCATTTTCCACCTTTTTCAGGTTTTCTCGCCATGTTTGGGCTCCTTCACTGTGAGTTTTTAATTTTGTACTTTTTTATTAATTGTTTCTCGCCATATTCTGGGTCCGTTAGTGTGAATTTTAATTTTCACGTTTTTCACATTTTCTCGGCATATTCTGGGTCCTGCAGTGTGATTTTCTCATTTTCCACCTTTTGGAGGGTTTCTCACCATATTTGGGGGTCCTACAGTGTGAGTTTGTAATTTTCAACATTTTCCAGGATTTCTTGGCATATTCTGGGTTATACAGCATGTATTTTTAATTTTCCACGTTTTCAGGGTTTCTGGGCATAATCTGGGTCCTACACTGTGATTATTCTCATTTTCCACCTTTTTCAGGTTGTCTTGCCATATTCGGGGTCCTTCAGTGTGAATTTTTAATTTTCTACTTTTTTCAGGTTTTCTCGCCATATTCTGGGTCCTACAGCATGTATTTTTAATTTTCCAGGTTTTCAGGGTTTCTGGGCATAATCTGGGTCCTACAGTGTGATTATTCTCATTTTCCACCTTTTTCAGTTTTTCTCATCATATTCGGGGTCTTTCAGTGTGAATTTTTAATTTTCTACTCTTTTCAGGTTTTCTCGCCATATTCTGTGTCCTTCAGTGTTAGTTTTTTATCTTCCTCGTTTTTCAGGTTTTTCGCCATATTCCGGGTCCTTCCGTGTGATATTTTAATATTTTACCTTTTTCAGGTTTTTTCGTCATATTCTGGGTCCTACTGTGTGATTTTCTCATTTCCATTTATTTCAGGGTCTCTTGCCGTATTCCAGGTCCTGTCGTATTCCAGGTCCTTCAGTGTGAATTTTTTTCCACGGTTTTCAGTATTTCTCTCCATATCGCGGTAATAAAGTGTGAATTTTTAATTGTCCAGTCTTTTCATGGTTTCTCACCATATTCTGTGTCCAACAGTGTGAATTTTTAATTTTCAGGTTTTTCATGGTTGTTCAGCATATTCTGGTTTCTGCAGTGTGATTTTCTCATTTTCCACGTTTTTCAAGTTTTTTCATATTTCTGGGTCCTACAAGTGTGATTTTCTCAATTTCGATGTTTTTCATGTTTTTGTAATTCTGGTTAATACATTGTGTTTATTCTCATTTTCTACCTTTTTCATGTTTTCTCACCATATTAGGGGTCCTTCAGTGTGAGTTTTTAATTTTCTACTTTTTTGAGGGTTTCTTGCCATATTCTGGGTGCTACAGAGTGTATTTTTTATTTTCCACGTTTCTCAGGATTTCTCCCCATATTCTGTGTCCTACAGTGTGATTTTCTCATTTTTGACGTTTTTCAAGTTTTTTCACAATTCTGGGTCCTACAGTGTGATTATTCTCATTTTCCAGCTTTTTCAGGTTTTCTCACTATATTTGGGGTCCTTCAGTGTGATTTTTTAATTTTCCTCGTTTTTCAGGTTTTATAGCCATATTCCAAGTCCTTAAGTGTGAATTTTTAATTTTCTAGTTTTTTCAGGTTCTCTCGCCATATTTGGGGTCCTTCAGTGTGAGTTTTTAATTTTCTAATTTTTCAGGGTTTCTCGACATATTCTGTGTCCTACAGCGTGTATTTTTCATTTTCCACGTGTTTCAGTTTTTTTCGTCATATTCTGGGTCCTAAATTGTGATTTTCTCATTTCCACGTTTTTCAGGTTATCTTACTGTATTCCAGGTCCTTCAGTGTGAATTTTTAATTTTCACGTTTTTCAGGGTTTCTCGGCATATTTTGGGGTCCTACAGCGTGCATTTTTAATTTTCCACGTTTTCCAGTTTTTTTCGTCATATTCTGGGTCCTACAGTGTGATTTTCTCATTTTCGACATTTTTCATGGTTTTTTTTTTTTTTTCCATTCTGTGTCCTACAGTGTGATTATTCTCATTTTCCACCTTTTCAGGTTTTCTCACCATATTCGGGGTCTTTCAGTGTGAATTTTTAATTTTGTAATTTTTTCAGGTTTTTCTTAGTCATATTCTGGGTCCTACAGTTTGATTTTCTCATTTCCACGTTTTTCAGGTTTTCTTGCCTTATTCTGGTTCCTACCATGTGAGTTTTGAATTTTCCTCGTTTTTCAGGTTTCCTGGCCATATCCCGGGTCCTTCAGTGTGAATTTTTAATTTTCCACGTTTTTCAGTATGTCTCGCCATATTCTGGGTAATACAGTGTGAATTTTTAATTTTCCACTTCTTTCATGGTTTCTCGCCATATTATGTGTCTGACAGTGTGAATTTTTAATTTTCATGATTTTCAGGGTTTCTCGGCATATTCTGGGTCCTGCAGTATGATTTTCTCATTTTCCACGTTTTTCAATTTTTTTCGTAATTCTGGGTCCTACAGTGTGATTTTCTCATTTTCCACCTTTTTCAACCTTTCAGACCATTTTTCGGGTCCTTCAGTGTGAGTTTGTAATTTTCTACTTTTTTCAGGGTTTCTCGCCGTATTCTGGGTCCTAAACGTTGTATTTTTAATTTTTCACGTTTTCAGGGTTTCTTGGCATATTCTGGGTCCTACAGTGTGATTTTCTCATTTTCGATATTTTCAAGTTTTTTCGTAATTCTGGGTCCTACAGTGTGATTTTCTCATTTTCCACCTTTTTCAGGTTTTCTCGCCATAATTGGGGTTCTTCAGTGTCAGTTTGTAATTTTCTACTTTTTTCAGGGTTTCTTGCCATATTTGGGGTCCTTCAGTGTGAGTTTTTAATTTTCTACTCTTTCAGGGTTTCTTGCCATGTTCTGGGTCCTACAGTGTGTATTTTTCATTTTCCACGTTTTTCAGATTTTCTCGCAATATTCTGGGTTCTTCAGTGTGAATTATTAAATTTTCACGTTTTACAGCTTTTTTCTTCATATTCTGGGTCCTACACTGTGATTTTTCTCATTTCCACGTTTTTCAGGTTTTCTTGCCATATTCCAGGTCCTTCAGTGTTAATTTTTAATTTTCCACGTTTTCAGGGTTTCTTGGCATATTCTGTGTCCTGCAGTGTGAATTTTAATTATCCACTTTTTTCATGGTTTCTCGCCATATTCTGTGTCCAACAGTGTGAATTTTTAATTTTCACGTTTTTCAGTGTTTCTCGAAATATTCTGGGCCCTGCATGTGATTTTCTCATTTTCCACATTTTTTCAATTTTTTTCGTAATTCTGGGTCCTACAGTGTGATTTTCTCATTTTCCACCTTTTTCAGGTTTTCTCGCCATGTTTGGGCTCCTTCACTGTGAGTTTTTAATTTTGTACTTTTTTATTAATTGTTTCTCGCCATATTCTGGGTCCGTTAGTGTGAATTTTTAATTTTCACGTTTTTCACATTTTCTCGGCATATTCTGGGTCCTGCAGTGTGATTTTCTCATTTTCCACCTTTTGGAGGGTTTCCCACCATATTTGGGGTCCTACAGTGTGAGTTTGTAATTTTCAACATTTTCCAGGATTTCTTGGCATATTCTGGGTTATACAGCATGTATTTTTAATTTTCCACGTTTTCAGGTTTTCTGGGCATAATCTGGGTCCTACACTGTGATTATTCTCATTTTCCACCTTTTTCAGGTTGTCTTGCCATATTCGGGGTCCTTCAGTGTGAATTTTTAATTTTCTACTTTTTTCAGGTTTTCTCGCCATATTCTGGGTCCTACAGCATGTATTTTTAATTTTCCAGGTTTTCAGGGTTTCTGGGCATAATCTGGGTCCTACAGTGTGATTATTCTCATTTTCCACCTTTTTCAGTTTTTCTCATCATATTCGGGGTCTTTCAGTGTGAATTTTTAATTTTCTACTCTTTTCAGGTTTTCTCGCCATATTCTGTGTCCTTCAGTGTTAGTTTTTTATCTTCCTCGTTTTTCAGGTTTTTCGCCATATTCCGGGTCCTTCCGTGTGATATTTTAATATTTTACCTTTTTCAGGTTTTTTCGTCATATTCTGGGTCCTACTGTGTGATTTTCTCATTTCCATGTATTTCAGGGTCTCTTGCCGTATTCCAGGTCCTGTCGTATTCCAGGTCCTTCAGTGTGAATTTTTTTCCACGGTTTTCAGTATTTCTCTCCATATCTCGGTAATAAAGTGTGAATTTTTAATTGTCCAGTCTTTTCATGGTTTCTCACCATATTCTGTGTCCAACAGTGTGAATTTTTAATTTTCAGGTTTTTCATGGTTGTTCAGCATATTCTGGTTTCTGCAGTGTGATTTTCTCATTTTCCACGTTTTTCAAGTTTTTTCATATTTCTGGGTCCTACAAGTGTGATTTTCTCATTTTCGATGTTTTTCATGTTTTTGTAATTCTGGTTAATACATTGTGTTTATTCTCATTTTCTACCTTTTTCATGTTTTCTCGCCATATTAGGGGGTCCTTCAGTGTGAGTTTTTAATTTTCTACTTTTTTGAGGGTTTCTTGCCATATTCTGGGTGCTACAGAGTGTATTTTTTATTTTCCACGTTTCTCAGGATTTCTCCCCATATTCTGTGTCCTACAGTGTGATTTTCTCATTTTTGACGTTTTTCAAGTTTTTTCACAAATCTGGGTCCTACAGTGTGATTATTCTCATTTTCCAGCTTTTTCAGGTTTTCTCACTATATTTGGGGTCCTTCAGTGTGATTTTTTAATTTTCCCCGTTTTTCAGGTTTTATAGCCATATTCCAAGTCCTTAAGTGTGAATTTTTAATTTTCTAGTTTTTTCAGGTTCTCTCGCCATATTTTGGGGTCCTTCAGTGTGAGTTTTTAATTTTCTAATTTTTCAGGGTTTCTCGACATATTCTGTGTCCTACAGCGTGTATTTTTCATTTTCCACGTGTTTCAGTTTCTTTCGTCATATTCTGGGTCCTAAATTGTGATTTTCTCATTTCCACGTTTTTCAGGTTATCTTACTGTATTCCAGGTCCTTCAGTGTGAATTTTTAATTTTCACGTTTTTCAGGGTTTCTCGGCATATTTTGGGTCCTACAGCGTGCATTTTTAATTTTCCACGTTTTCCAGTTTTTTTTCGTCATATTCTGGGTCCTACAGTGTGATTTTCTCATTTTCGACATTTTTCATGGTTTTTTTTTTTTTTTCCATTCTGTGTCCTACAGTGTGATTATTCTCATTTTCCACCTTTTCAGGTTTTCTCACCATATTCGGGGTCTTTCAGTGTGAATTTTTAATTTTGTAATTTTTTCAGGTTTTTCTTAGTCATATTCTGGGTCCTACAGTTTGATTTTCTCATTTCCACGTTTTTCAGGTTTTCTTGACTTATTCTGGTTCCTACCATGTGAGTTTTGAATTTTCCTCGTTTTTCAGGTTTCCTGGCCATATCCCGGGTCCTTCAGTGTGAATTTTTAATTTTCCACGTTTTTCAGTATGTCTCGCCATATTCTGGGTAATACAGTGTGAATTTTTAATTTTCCACTTCTTTCATGGTTTCTCGCCATATTATGTGTCTGACAGTGTGAATTTTTAATTTTCATGATTTTCAGGGTTTCTCGGCATATTCTGGGTCCTGCAGTATGATTTTCTCATTTTCCACGTTTTTCAATTTTTTTCGTAATTCTGGGGTCCTACAGTGTGATTTTCTCATTTCCACCTTTTTCAACCTTTCAGACCATTTTTCGGGTCCTTCAGTGTGAGTTTGTAATTTTCTACTTTTTTCAGGGTTTCTCGCCGTATTCTGGGTCCTAAACGTTGTATTTTTAATTTTTCACGTTTTCAGGGTTTCTTGGCATATTCTGGGTCCTACAGTGTGATTTTCTCATTTTCGATATTTTCAAGTTTTTCGTAATTCTGGGTCCTACAGTGTGATTTTCTCATTTTCCACCTTTTTCAGGTTTTCTCGCCATAATTGGGGTTCTTCAGTGTCAGTTTGTAATTTTCTACTTTTTTCAGGGTTTCTTGCCATATTTGGGGTCCTTCAGTGTGAGTTTTTAATTTTCTACTCTTTCAGGGTTTCTTGCCATGTTCTGGGTCCTACAGTGTGTATTTTTCATTTTCCACGTTTTTCAGATTTTCTCGCAATATTCTGGGTTCTTCAGTGTGAATTTTTAATTTTTCACGTTTTACAGCTTTTTTCTTCATATTCTGGGTCCTACACTGTGATTTTTCTCATTTCCACGTTTTTCAGGTTTTCTTGCCATATTCCAGGTCCTTCAGTGTTAATTTTTAATTTTCCACGTTTTCAGGGTTTCTTGGCATATTCTGTGTCCTGCAGTGTGAATTTTAATTATCCACTTTTTTCATGGTTTCTCGCCATATTCTGTGTCCAACAGTGTGAATTTTTAATTTTCACGTTTTTCAGTGTTTCTCAAATTTATTCTGGGCCCTGCATGTGATTTTCTCATTTTCCACATTTTTTCAATTTTTTTCGTAATTCTGGGTCCTACAGTGTGATTTTCTCATTTTCCACCTTTTTCAGGTTGTCTTGCCATATTCGGGGTCCTTCAGTGTGAATTTTTAATTTTCTACTTTTTTCAGGTTTTCTCGCCATATTCTGGGTCCTACAGCATGTATTTTTAATTTTCCAGGTTTTCAGGGTTTCTGGGCATAATCTGGGTCCTACAGTGTGATTATTCTCATTTTCCACCCTTTTCAGTTTTTCTCATCATATTCGGGGTCTTTCAGTGTGAATTTTTAATTTTCTACTCTTTTCAGGTTTTCTCGCCATATTCTGTGTCCTTCAGTGTTAGTTTTTTATCTTCCTCGTTTTTCAGGTTTTTCGCCATATTCCGGGTCCTTCCGTGTGATATTTTAATATTTTACCTTTTTCAGGTTTTTTCGTCATATTCTGGGTCCTACTGTGTGATTTTCTCATTTCCATGTATTTCAGGGTCTCTTGCCATATTCCAGGTCCTGTCGTATTCCAGGTCCTTCAGTGTGAATTTTTTTCCACGGTTTTCAGTATTTCTCTCCATATCTCGGTAATAAAGTGTGAATTTTTAATTGTCCAGTCTTTTCATGGTTTCTCACCATATTCTGTGTCCAACAGTGTGAATTTTTAATTTTCAGGTTTTCATGGTTGTTCAGCATATTCTGGTTTCTGCAGTGTGATTTTCTCATTTTCCACGTTTTTCAAGTTTTTTCATATTTCTGGGTCCTACAAGTGTGATTTTCTCATTTTCGATGTTTTTCATGTTTTTGTAATTCTGGGCAATACATTGTGTTTATTCTCATTTTCTACCTTTTTCATGTTTTCTCGCCATATTAGGGGTCCTTCAGTGTGAGTTTTTAATTTTCTACTTTTTTGAGGGTTTCTTGCCATATTCTGGGTGCTACAGAGTGTATTTTTTATTTTCCACGTTTCTCAGGATTTCTCCCCATATTCTGGGTCCTACAGTGTGATTTTCTCATTTTCGAATTTTTTCATGTTTTTTCGTAATTCTGGGTAATACAGTGTGATTATTTTCACTTTCCACCTTTTTCTGTTTTTCTTGCCATATTCGGGGTCCTTCAGTGTGAGTTTTTAATTTTCTACTTTTTTGAGGGTTTTTTGCCATATTCTGGGTGCTACAGAGTGTATTTTTAATTTTCCACATTTCTCAGGGTTTCTTGCCATATTCTGTGTCCTACAGAGTGATTTTCTCATTTTCGACGTTTTTCAAGTTTTTTCACAATTCTGGGTCCTACAGTGTGATTATTCTCATTTTCCAGCTTTTTCAGATTTTCTCACTATATTTGGGGTCCTTCAGTGTGATTTTTTAATTTTCCTCGTTTTTCAGGTTTTATCGCCATATTCCAAGTCCTTCAGTGTGAATTTTTAATTTTCTAGTTTTTTCAGGTTCTCTCGCCATATTTGGGGTCCTTCAGTGTGAGTTTTTAATTTTCTAATTTCTCAGGGTTTCTCGACATATTCTGTGTCCTACAGCGTGTATTTTTCATTTTCCACGTGTTTCAGTTTTTTTCGTCATATTCTGGGTCCTAAATTGTGATTTTCTCATTTCCACGTTTTTCAGGTTATCTTACTGTATTCCAGGTCCTTCAGTGTGAATTTTTAATTTTCACGTTTTTCAGGGTTTCTCGGCATATTTTGGGTCCTACAGCGTGCATTTTTAATTTTCCACTTTTTCCAGGTTTTTTCGTCATATTCTGGGTCCTACAGTGTGATTTTCTCGTTTTCGACATTTTTCATGGTTTTTTTTTTTTTTTCCATTCTGTGTCCTACAGTGTGATTATTCTCATTTTCCACCTTTTCAGGTTTTCTCACCATATTCGGGGTCTTTCAGTGTGAATTTTTAATTTTGTAATTTTTTCAGGTTTTTCTTTTTCATATTCTGGGCCCTACAGTTTGATTTTCTCATTTCCACGTTTTTCAGGTTTTCTTGCCTTATTCTGGTTCCTACCATGTGAGTTTTGAATTTTCCTCGTTTTTCAGGTTTCCTGGCCATATCCCGGGTCCTTCAGTGTGAATTTTTAATTTTCCACGTATTTCAGTATGTCTCGCCATATTCTGGGTAATACAGTGTGAATTTTTAATTTTCCACTTCTTTCATGGTTTCTCGCCATATTATGTGTCTGACAGTGTGAATTTTTAATTTTCATGATTTTCAGGGTTTCTCGGCATATTCTGGGTCCTGCAGTATGATTTTCTCATTTTCCACGTTTTTCAATTTTTTTCATAATTCTGGGTCCTACAGTGTGATTTTCTCATTTTCCACCTTTTTCAACCTTTCAGACCATTTTTCGGGTCCTTCAGTGTGAGTTTGTAATTTTCTACTTTTTTCAGGGTTTCTCGCCGTATTCTGGGTCCTAAACGTTGTATTTTTAATTTTTCACGTTTTCAGGGTTTCTTGGCATATTCTGGGTCCTACAGTGTGATTTTCTCATTTTCGATATTTTCAAGTTTTTTCGTAATTCTGGGTCCTACAGTGTGATTTTCTCATTTTCCACCTTTTTCAGGTTTTCTCGCCATAATTGGGGTTCTTCAGTGTCAGTTTGTAATTTTCTACTTTTTTCAGGGTTTCTTGCCATATTTGGGGTCCTTCAGTGTGAGTTTTTAATTTTCTACTCTTTCAGGGTTTCTTGCCATGTTCTGGGTCCTACAGTGTGTATTTTTCATTTTCCACGTTTTTCAGATTTTCTCGCAATATTCTGGGTTCTTCAGTGTGAATTTTTAATTTTTCACGTTTTACAGCTTTTTTCTTCATATTCTGGGTCCTACACTGTGATTTTTCTCATTTCCACGTTTTTCAGGTTTTCTTGCCATATTCCAGGTCCTTCAGTGTTAATTTTTAATTTTCCACGTTTTCAGGGTTTTTTGGCATATTCTGTGTCCTGCAGTGTGAATTTTAATTATCCACTTTTTTCATGGTTTCTCGCCATATTCTGTGTCCAACAGTGTGAATTTTTAATTTTCACGTTTTTCAGTGTTTCTCGAAATATTCTGGGCCCTGCATGTGATTTTCTCATTTTCCACATTTTTTCAATTTTTTTCGTAATTCTGGGTCCTACAGTGTGATTTTCTCATTTTCCACCTTTTTCAGGTTTTCTCGCCATGTTTGGGCTCCTTCACTGTGAGTTTTTAATTTTGTACTTTTTTATTAATTGTTTCTCGCCATATTCTGGGTCCGTTAGTGTGAATTTTTAATTTTCACGTTTTTCACATTTTCTCGGCATATTCTGGGTCCTGCAGTGTGATTTTCTCATTTTCCACCTTTTGGAGGGTTTCCCACCATATTTGGGGTCCTACAGTGTGAGTTTGTAATTTTCAACATTTTCCAGGATTTCTTGGCATATTCTGGGTTATACAGCATGTATTTTTAATTTTCCACGTTTTCAGGTTTTCTGGGCATAATCTGGGTCCTACACTGTGATTATTCTCATTTTCCACCTTTTTCAGGTTGTCTTGCCATATTCGGGGTCCTTCAGTGTGCATTTTTAATTTTCTACTTTTTTCAGGTTTTCTCGCCATATTCTGGGTCCTACAGCATGTATTTTTAATTTTCCAGGTTTTCAGGGTTTCTGGGCATAATCTGGGTCCTACAGTGTGATTATTCTCATTTTCCACCTTTTTCAGTTTTTCTCATCATATTCGGGGTCTTTCAGTGTGAATTTTTAATTTTCTACTCTTTTCAGGTTTTCTCGACATATTCTGGGTCCTACAACATGTACTTTTAATTTTCCACGTTTTCAGGGTTTCTGGTCATAATCTGGGTCCTACAGTGTGATTATTCTCATTTTCCACCTTTTTCAGGTTTTCTCATCATATTCGGGGTCTTTCAGTGTGAATTTTTAATTTTCTACTCTTTTCAGGTTTTCTCACCATATTCTGTGTCCTTCAGTGTTAGTTTTTTTTCTTCCTCGTTTTTCAGGTTTTTCGCCATATTCCGGGTCCTTCCGTGTGATATTTTAATATTTTACCTTTTTCAGGTTTTTTCGTCATATTCTGGGTCCTACTCTGTGATTTTCTCATTTCCATGTATTTCAGGGTCTCTTGCCGTATTCCAGGTCCTGTCGTATTCCAGGTCCTTCAGTGTGAATTTTTTTCCACGGTTTTCAGTATTTCTCTCCATATCTCGGTAATAAAGTGTGAATTTTTAATTGTCCAGTCTTTTCATGGTTTCTCACCATATTCTGTGTCCAACAGTGTGAATTTTTAATTTTCAGGTTTTTCATGGTTGTTCAGCATATTCTGGTTTCTGCAGTGTGATTTTCTCATTTTCCACGTTTTTCAAGTTTTTTCATATTTCTGGGTCCTACAATTTTGATTTTCTCATTTTCGATGTTTTTCATGTTTTTGTAATTCTGGTTAATACATTGTGTTTATTCTCATTTTCTACCTTTTTCATGTTTTCTCGCCATATTAGGGGTCCTTCAGTGTGAGTTTTTAATTTTCTACTTTTTTGAGGGTTTCTTGCCATATTCTGGGTGCTACAGAGTGTATTTTTTATTTTCCACGTTTCTCAGGATTTCTCCCCATATTCTGTGTCCTACAGTGTGATTTTCTCATTTTTGACGTTTTTCAAGTTTTTTCACAATTCTGGGTCCTACAGTGTGATTATTCTCATTTTCCACCTTTTCAGGTTTTCTCACCATATTCGGGGTCTTTCAGTGTGAATTTTTAATTTTGTAATTTTTTCAGGTTTTTCTTAGTCATATTCTGGGTCCTACAGTTTGATTTTCTCATTTCCAGGTTTTTCAGGTTTTCTTGCCTTATTCTGGTTCCTACCATGTGAGTTTTGAATTTTCCTCGTTTTTCAGGTTTCCTGGCCATATCCCGGGTCCTTCAGTGTGAATTTTTAATTTTCCACGTTTTTCAGTATGTCTCGCCATATTCTGGGTAATACAGTGTGAATTTTTAATTTTCCACTTCTTTCATGGTTTCTCGCCATATTCTGTGTCTGACAGTGTAAATTTTTAATTTTCATGATTTTCAGGGTTTCTCGGCATATTCTGGGTCCTGCAGTATGATTTTCTCATTTTCCACGTTTTTCAATTTTTTTCGTAATTCTGGGTCCTACAATGTGATTTTCTCATTTTCCACCTTTTTCAACCTTTCAGACCATTTTTCGGGTCCTTCAGTGTGAGTTTGTAATTTTCTACTTTTTTCAGGGTTTCTCGCCGTATTCTGGGTCCTAAACGTTGTATTTTTAATTTTTCACGTTTTCAGGGTTTCTTGGCATATTCTGGGTCCTACAGTGTGATTTTCTCATTTTCGATATTTTCAAGTTTTTTCGTAATTCTGGGTCCTACAGTGTGATTTTCTCATTTTCCACCTTTTTCAGGTTTTCTCGCCATAATTGGGGTTCTTCAGTGTCAGTTTGTAATTTTCTACTTTTTTCAGGGTTTCTTGCCATATTTGGGGTCCTTCAGTGTGAGTTTTTAATTTTCTACTCTTTCAGGGTTTCTTGCCATGTTCTGGGTCCTACAGTGTGTATTTTTCATTTTCCACGTTTTTCAGATTTTCTCGCAATATTCTGGGTTCTTCAGTGTGAATTTTTAATTTTTCACGTTTTACAGGTTTTTTCTTCATATTCTGGGTCCTACACTGTGATTTTTCTCATTTCCACGTTTTTCAGGTTTTCTTGCCATATTCCAGGTCCTTCAGTGTTAATTTTTAATTTTCCACGTTTTCAGGGTTTCTTGGCATATTCTGTGTCCTGCAGTGTGAATTTTAATTATCCACTTTTTTCATGGTTTCTCGCCATATTCTGTGTCCAACAGTGTGAATTTTTAATTTTCACGTTTTTCAGTGTTTCTCGAAATATTCTGGGCCCTGCATGTGATTTTCTCATTTTCCACATTTTTTCAATTTTTTTCGTAATTCTGGGTCCTACAGTGTGATTTTCTCATTTTCCACCTTTTTCAGGTTTTCTCGCCATGTTTGGGCTCCTTCACTGTGAGTTTTTAATTTTGTACTTTTTTATTAATTGTTTCTCGCCATATTCTGGGTCCGTTAGTGTGAATTTTTAATTTTCACGTTTTTCACATTTTCTCGGCATATTCTGGGTGCTGCAGTGGGATTTTCTCATTTTCCACCTTTTGGAGGGTTTCTCACCATATTTGGGGTCCTACAGTGTGAGTTTGTAATTTTCAACCTTTTTCAGGGTTTCTTGGCATATTCTGGGTTATACAGCATGTATTTTTAATTTTCCACGTTTTCAGGGTTTCTGGGCATAATCTGGGTCCTACACTGTGATTATTCTCATTTTCCACCTTTTTCAGGTTGTCTTGCCATATTCGGGGTCCTTCAGTGTGAATTTTTAATTTTCTACTTTTTTCAGGTTTTCTCGCCATATTCTGGGTCCTACAGCATGTATTTTTAATTTTCCAGGTTTTCAGGGTTTCTGGGCATAATCTGGGTCCTACAGTGTGATTATTCTCATTTTCCACCTTTTTCAGTTTTTCTCATCATATTCGGGGTCTTTCAGTGTGAATTTTTAATTTTCTACTCTTTTCAGGTTTTCTCGCCATATTCTGTGTCCTTCAGTGTTAGTTTTTTATCTTCCTCGTTTTTCAGGTTTTTCGCCATATTCCGGGTCCTTCCGTGTGATATTTTAATATTTTACCTTTTTCAGGTTTTTTCATCATATTCTGGGTCCTACTGTGTGATTTTCTCATTTCCATGTATTTCAGGGTCTCTTGCCGTATTCCAGGTCCTGTCGTATTCCAGGTCCTTCAGTGTGAATTTTTTTCCACGGTTTTCAGTATTTCTCTCCATATCTCGGTAATAAAGTGTGAATTTTTAATTGTCCAGTCTTTTCATGGTTTCTCACCATATTCTGTGTCCAACAGTGTGAATTTTTAATTTTCAGGATTTTCATGGTTGTTCAGCATATTCTGGTTTCTGCAGTGTGATTTTCTCATTTTCCACGTTTTTCAAGTTTTTTCATATTTCTGGGTCCTACAAGTGTGATTTTCTCATTTTCGATGTTTTTCATGTTTTTGTAATTCTGGGTAATACATTGTGTTTATTCTCATTTTCTACATTTTTTATGTTTTCTCGCCATATTCGGGGTCCTTCAGTGTGAGTTTTTAATTTTCTACTTTTTTGAGGGTTTCTTGCCATATTCTGGGTGCTACAGAGTGTATTTTTTATTTTCCACGTTTCTCAGGATTTCTCCCCATATTCTGGGTCCTACAGTGTGATTTTCTCATTTTCGATTTTTTTCATGTTTTTTCGTAATTCTGGGTAATACAGTGTGATTATTTTCACTTTCCACCTTTTTCTGTTTTTCTCGCCATATTCGGGGTCCTTCAGTGTGAGTTTTTAATTTTCTACTTTTTTGAGGGTTTTTTGCCATATTCTGGGTGCTACAGAGTGTATTTTTAATTTTCCACATTTCTCAGGGTTTCTTGCCATATTCTGTGTCCTACAGAGTGATTTTCTCATTTTCGACGTTTTTCAAGTTTTTTCACAATTCTGGGTCCTACAGTGTGATTATTCTCATTTTCCAGCTTTTTCAGATTTTCTCACTATATTTGGGGTCCTTCAGTGTGATTTTTTAATTTTCCTCGTTTTTCAGGTTTTATCGCCATATTCCAAGTCCTTCAGTGTGAATTTTTAATTTTCTAGTTTTTTCAGGTTCTCTCGCCATATTTGGGGTCCTTCAGTGTGAGTTTTTAATTTTCTAATTTTTCAGGGTTTCTCGACATATTCTGTGTCCTACAGCGTGTATTTTTCATTATCCACGTGTTTCAGTTTTTTTCGTCATATTCTGGGTCCTAAATTGTGATTTTCTCATTTCCAAGTTTTTCAGGTTACCTTACTGTATTCCAGGTCCTTCAGTGTGAATTTTTAATTTTCACGTTTTTCAGGGTTTCTCGGCATATTTTGGGTCCTACAACGTGCATTTTTAATTTTCCACTTTTTCCAGGTTTTTTCGTCATATTCTGGGTCCTACAGTGTGATTTTCTCGTTTTCGACATTTTTCAAGTTTTTTTTTTTTTTTTTTTTTTTTTTTTTTTTTTGCCATTCTGTGTCCTACAGTGTGATTATTCTCATTTTCCACCTTTTCAGGTTTTCTCACCATATTCGGGGTCTTTCAGTGTGAATTTTTAATTTTGTAATTTTTTCAGGTTTTTTTTTGTCATATTCTGGGTCCTACAGTTTGATTTTCTCATTTCCAGGTTTTTCAGGTTTTCTTGCCTTATTCTGGTTCCTACCATGTGAGTTTTGAATTTTCCTCGTTTTTCAGGTTTCCTGGCCATATCCCAGGTCCTTCAGTGTGAATTTTTAATTTTCCACGTTTTTCAGTATGTCTCGCCATATTCTGGGTAATACAGTGTGAATTTTTAATTTTCCACTTCTTTCATGGTTTCTCGCCATATTATGTGTCTGACAGTGTGAATTTTTAATTTTCATGATTTTCAGGGTTTCTCGGCATATTCTGGGTCCTGCAGTATGATTTTCTCATTTTCCACGTTTTTCAATTTTTTTTCGTAATTCTGGGTCCTACAGTGTGATTTTCTCATTTTCCACCTTTTTCAACCTTTCAGACCATTTTTCGGGTCCTTCAGTGTGAGTTTGTAATTTTCTACTTTTTTCAGGGTTTCTCGCTGTATTCTGGGTCCTAAACGTTGTATTTTTAATTTTTCACGTTTTCAGGGTTTCTTGGCATATTCTGGGTCCTACAGTGTGATTTTCTCATTTTCGATATTTTCAAGTTTTTTCGTAATTCTGGGTCCTACAGTGTGATTTTCTCATTTTCCACCTTTTTCAGGTTTTCTCGCCATAATTGGGGTTCTTCAGTGTCTGTTTGTAATTTTCTACTTTTTTCAGGGTTTCTTGCCATATTTGGGGTCCTTCAGTGTGAGTTTTTAATTTTCTACTCTTTCAGGGTTTCTTGCCATGTTCTGGGTCCTACAGTGTGTATTTTTCATTTTCCACGTTTTTCAGATTTTCTCGCAATATTCTGGGTTCTTCAGTGTGAATTTTTAATTTTTCACGTTTTACAGCTTTTTTCTTCATATTCTGGGTCCTACACTGTGATTTTTCTCATTTCCACGTTTTTCAGGTTTTCTTGCCATATTCCAGGTCCTTCAGTGTTAATTTTTAATTTTCCACGTTTTCAGGGTTTCTTGGCATATTCTGTGTCCTGCAGTGTGAATTTTAATTATCCACTTTTTCATGGTTTCTCGCCATATTCTGTGTCCAACAGTGTGAATTTTTAATTTTCACGTTTTTCAGTGTTTCTCGAAATATTCTGGGCCCTGCATGTGATTTTCTCATTTTCCACATTTTTTCAATTTTTTTCGTAATTCTGGGTCCTACAGTGTGATTTTCTGATTTTCAACCTCTGTCTGTCTGTCTGTCTGTCTATCTGATCTCTGGGAACTGGAGATGGGCCACGAATAGTTGCTGGTAGTTGATCCCAGGTTCTCTGGAAGAGGAGTCAGTGCTGTTTATTGTTGAGCCCTTTCAGTGGCCCCACCCATCTTTAAATTTTTAGAAGTATATGTGAGGCTGTGTTTATGTACATCATATGCAGACCATAAGAGGGATTTAGATTCTCCAGAATCTGACACCCTCTTCTGGAGTGTCTGAACAGCTACAGTGTACTTATATCTAAGAAATAAATAAATAAATAAATGAATAAATAAATAAATAAATAAACAAACATTTTTTTAAAAAAAGGATAAGAAAGAAAGAAAGACAAGGCAGACCTGCCATCCTTATCACTGTCTGTCTGTCTGTCTGTCTGATCCCCTGGAACTGGAGATGGACCACCATATAGTTGCTGGTAGTTGATCCCAGGTTCTCTATAAGACGAGACAATGCTGTTAATTGTTGAGCCCTTTCAGTGTCCCCACAGATCTTTTAATTTTTAGAAGTATATGTTAGGCTGTGTTTATATACATCATATGGAGACCATAAGAGGGATTTAGATTCTCCAGAATCTGACACCCTCTACTGGAGTGTCTGAACAGGTACAGTGTACTTATATCTAATAATTACATACATACATAAATAAATAAATAAATAAATAAATAAATAAATAAATATTTTTTAAAAAGGATAAGAAAGAAAGAAAGACCAGGCAGGCCTGCCATCCTTATCTCTGTCTGTCTGTCTGTCTGTCTGATCCCCTGGAACTGGAGATGGGCCACCTTTTAGGTGCTGGTAGTTGATCCCAGGTTCTCTGGAAGAGGAGACAATGCTGTTAATTGTTGAGTCCTTTCAGTGGCCTTTTAATTTTTTAAGTTTTTGTGAGGCTGTGTTTATGTACATCATATTCAGACCATAAGAGGGATTTAGATTCTCTAGAATCTGACACCCTCTTCTGGAGTGTCTGAAGACGGCTACAGAGTAGTTATATCTAATAAATAAATAAATAAATAAACATTTTTTAAAAATTATAAGAAATAAAGAAAGACCAGGCAGGCCTGCCATCTTTATCTCTGTCTCTCTGTCTGTCTGTCTGTCTGTCTGATCCACTGGAACTGGAGATGGGCCACCATAAGGTGCTGGTAGTTTATCCCAGGTTCTCTGAAAGAGGAGACAATGCTGTTAATTGTTGAGCCCTCTCAGTGGCCCCACACATCTTTAAATTTTTAGAAGTATATGTGAGGCTGTGTTTATGTACATCAAATGCAGACCATAAGAGGGATTTAGATTCTCCAGAATCTGACACCCTCTTCTGGAGTGTCTGAACAGCTACAGTGTACTTATATCTAATAAATAAATAAATAAATAAATAAATAAATAAATAAATAAATAAATAAACAAATATTTTTAAAAAAAAAGGATAAGAAAGAAAGAAAGGCCAGGAAGACTGCCATCCTTATCACTGTCTGTCTGTCTGTCTTCTGATCCCCTGGAACTGGAGATGGACCACCATATAGTTGCTGGTAGTTGATCCCAGGTTCTCTATAAGAGGAGACAATGCTGTTAATTGTTGAGCCCTTTCAGTGGCCCCACACAGCTTTTAATTTTTAGATGTATATGTTAGGCTGTGTTTATGTACATCATATGCAGACCATAAGAGGGATTTTGATTCTCCAGAATCTGACACCCTTTTCTGGAGTGTCTGAACAGCTACAGTGTACTTATATCTAATAAATTCATAAATAAATAAATAAATAAATAAATAAATAAATAAATAAATAAACATTTTTTAAAAAGTATAAGAAATAAAGAAAGACCAGGCAGGCCTGCCATCCTTATCTCTGTCTCTCTGTCTGTCTGTCTGTCTGATCCACTGGAACTGGAGATGGCCCACCATAAGGTGCTGGTAGTTTATCCCAGGTTCTCTGAAAAAGGAGACAATGCTGTTAATTGTTGAGCCCTCTCAGTGGCCTCACACATCTTTAAATTTTTAGAAGTATATGTGAGGCTGTGTTTATGTACATCATATGCAGACCATAAGAGGGATTTAGATTCTCCAGAATCTGACACCCTCTTCTGCAGTGTCTGAAGACAGCTACAGTGTACTTATATCTAATAAATCCATAAATAAATATATAAATAAACATTTTTTTAAAAGGATAAGAATGAAAGAAAGACCAGACAGGCCTGCCATCCTTAGCACTGTCTGTATGTCTGTCTGTCTGATCTCCTGGAACTGGAGATGGGCCACCATATAGTTGCTGGTAGTCGATCCCTGGTATTCTGGAAGAGGAGACAATGCTGTTAATTGTTGAGCTTTTAGAGTGGCCCCACCCTTTTTTAAATTTTTAGAAGTATATGTGAGGCTGTGTTTATGTACATCATATGCAGACCATAAGAGGGATTTAGATTCTCAAGAATATGACACCCTCTTCTGGAGTGTCTGCACAGCGACAGTGTACTTATATCTAATAAATACATAAATAAATAAATAAATAAATAAATAAATAAATAAATAAATAAACTTTTTTTTAAAAGGATAAGACAGAAAGAAAGACCAGGCAGGCCTGCCATCCATATCTCTGTCTGTCTGTCTGTCTGTCTGTCTGTCTGTCTGTCTGTCTATCTGATCCCTGGGAACTGGAGATGGGCCACGAATAGTTGCTGGTAGTTGATCCCAGGTTCTCTGGAAGAGGAGACAATGCTGTTAATTGTTGAGCCCTTTCAGTGGCGCCACCCATCTTTAAATATTTAGAAGTATATGTGAGGCTGTGTTTATGTACATCATATGCAGACCATAAGAGGGATTTAGATTCTCCAGAATCTGACACCCTCTTCTGGAGTGTCTGAAGACAGCTACAGTGTACTTATATCTAATAAATTCATAAATAAATAAATAAGTAAATAAATAAATATATAAATAAACATTTTTTAAAAAGTATAAGAAATAAAGAAAGACCAGGCAGGCCTGCCATCCTTATCTCTGTCTCTCTGTCTGTCTGTCTGTCTGATCCACTGGAACTGGAGATGGGCCCACCATAAGGTGCTTGTAGTTTATCCCAGGTTCTCTGAAAAAGGAGACAATGCTGTTAATTGTTGAGCCCTCTCAGTGGCCTCACACATCTTTAAATTTTTAGAAGTATATGTGAGGCTGTGTTTATGTACATCATATGCAGACCATAAGAGGGATTTAGATTCTCCAGAATCTGACACCCTCTTCTGCAGTGTCTGAAGACAGCTACAGTGTACTTATATCTAATAAATCCATAAATAAATATATAAATAAACATTTTTTTAAAAGGATAAGAATGAAAGAAAGACCAGACAGGCCTGCCATCCTTAGCACTGTCTGTATGTCTGTCTGTCTGATCTCCTGGAACTGGAGATGGGCCACCATATAGTTGCTGGTAGTCGATCCCTGGTATTCTGGAAGAGGAGACAATGCTGTTAATTGTTGAGCTTTTAGAGTGGCCCCACCCTTTTTTAAATTTTTAGAAGTATATGTGAGGCTGTGTTTATGTACATCATATGCAGACCATAAGAGGGATTTAGATTCTCAAGAATATGACACCCTCTTCTGGAGTGTCTGCACAGCGACAGTGTACTTATATCTAATAAATACATAAATAAATAAATAAATAAATAAATAAATAAATAAATAAATAAACATTTTTTTAAAAGGATAAGACAGAAAGAAAGACCAGGCAGGCCTGCCATCCATATCTCTGTCTGTCTGTCTGTCTGTCTGTCTGTCTGTCTGTCTGTCTGTCTATCTGATCCCTGGGAACTGGAGATGGGCCACGAATAGTTGCTGGTAGTTGATCCCAGGTTCTCTGGAAGAGGAGACAATGCTGTTAATTGTTGAGCCCTTTCAGTGGCGCCACCCATCTTTAAATATTTAGAAGTATATGTGAGGCTGTGTTTATGTACATCATATGCAGACCATAAGAGGGATTTAGATTCTCCAGAATCTGACACCCTCTTCTGGAGTGTCTGAAGACAGCTACAGTGTACTTATATCTAATAAATAAATAGATAAATAAATAAATAAATAAATAAACATTTTTTAAAAAGGATAAGAAAGAAACAAAGACCAGGCAGGCCTACCATCCATTTCTCTGTCTGTCTGTCTGTCTGTCTATCTGATCCCCGGGAACTGGAGATGGGCCACCATATAGTTGCTGGTAGTTGATCCAAGGTTCTCTAGAAGAGGAGACAATGCTGTTAATTGTTGAGCCTTTTCAGTGGCCCCACACTTCTTTAAATATTTAAAAGTATATGTGAGGCTGTGTTTATGTACATCATATTCAGATTATAAGAGGATTTAGATTCTCCAGAATCTGACACCCTATACTGGAGTGTCTGAAGACAGAAACAGTGTACTTATATATAATAAATACATAAATAAATAAATAAATAAATAAATAAATAAATAAATAAATAAACATTTTTGAAAAAAGAAAAGAAAGAAAGTAAGAACAGGCAGGCCTGCCATCCTTATCTCTGTCTGTCTGTCTGTCTGTCTGTCTGATCCCCTGGAACTGGAGATGTGCCACCATATAGTTGCTGGTAGTTGATCCAAGGTTCTCTGGAAGAGGAGACAATGCTGTTAATTGTTGAGCCCTATCAGTGGCCCTACCCATCTTTAAATATTTAGAAGTATATGTGAGGCTGTGTTTATGTACATCATATGCAGACCATAAGAGGGATTTAGATTCTCCAGAATCTGACACCCTCTTCTGGAGTATCTGAAGACAGCTACAGTGTACTTATATCTAATAAATAAATAAATAAATAAATAAATAAATAAATAAATACACATTATTTAAACAGGATAAGAAAGGAAGAAAGACCAGGCAGGCTTGCCATCCTTATCTCTGTCTGTCTGTCTGTCTGTCTGTCTGTCGTTCTGATCCCCTGGAACTGGAGATGGGCCACCATATAGGTGCTGGTAGTTGATCCCAGGTTCTCTGGTAGAGGAGACAATGCTGTTAATTGTTGAGCGCTTTCAGTGGCCCCACCCATCGTTAAATTTTTATTAGTATATGTGAGGCTGTGTTTATGTACATCATATGCAGACCATAAGAGGGATTTAGATTCTCCAGAGTCTGACACCCTCTTCTGGAGTGTCTGAAGACAGCTACAGTGTACTTATATCTAATAAATACATAAATAAATATATAAATAAACATTTTTTTAAAAAGGATAAGAAAGAAAGAAAGACCAGGCAGGCCTGCCATCCTTATCACTGTCTGTATGTCTGTCTGTCTGATCCCCTGGAACTGGAGATGGGCCCCCATATAGTTGCTGGTAGTTGATCTCAGGTACTCTGGAAGAGGAGACAATGCTGTTAATTGTTGAGCTTTTAGAGTAGCCCCACCCTTCTTTAAATTTTTAGAAGTATATGTGAGGCTGTGTTTATGTACATCTATGCAGACCATAAGAGGGATTTAGATTCTCCAGAATCTGACACCCTCTTCTGGAGTGTCTGAACTGCTACAGTGTACTTATATCTACTAAATACATAAATAAATGAATAAATAAATAAATAATTAAATAAATAAATAAATAAATAAACATTTTTTAAAAAGGATAAGAAATAAAGAAAGACCAGGCAGGCCTGCCATCCATATATCTGTCTGTCTGTCTGTCTGTCTATCTGATCCCTGGAAACTGGAGATGGGCCACGAATAGTTGCTGGTAGTTGATCCCAGGATCTCTGGAAGAGGAGACAATGCTGTTAATTGTGGAGCCCTTTCAGTGGCGCCACCCATCTTTAAATATTTAGAAGTATATGTGAGGCTGTGTTTATGTACATCATATGCAGACCATAAGAGGGATTTAGATTCTCCAGAATCTGACACCCTATATTGGAGTGTCTGAAGACAGCTACAGTGAACTTATATATAATAAATACATAAATAAATAAATAAACATTTTTTAAAAAGGATAAGAGAGAAAGAAAGACCAGGCAAACCTGCCATCCTTATCTCTGTCAGTCTGTCTGTCTGTCAGTCTGTCTGATCCCTTGGAACTGGAGATGGGCCACCATATAGTTGCTGTTAGTTGATCCCAGGTTCTCTGGAAGAGGAGACAAAGCTGTTAATTGTTGAGCCCTATCAGTGGCCCTACCCATCTTTAAATATTTAGAAGTATATGTGAGGCTGTGTTTATGTACATCATATGCAGACCATAAGAGGGATTTAGATTCTCCAGAATCTGACACCCTCTTCTGGAGTGTCTGAAGACAGCTACAGTGTACTTATATCTCATAAATACATAAATACATAAATAAATAAATAAATAAACATTTTTTAAAAAGGATAAGAAAGAAAGTAAGACCAGGCAGGCCTGCCATCCTTATCTCTGTCTGTCTGTCTGTCTGTCTGTCTGTCTGATCCCCTGGAACTGGAGATGGGCTACCATAAAGTTGCTGGTAGTTGATCCCAGGGTTCTGGAAGAGGAGACAATGCTGTTAATTGTTGAGCCCTATCAGTGGCCCTGCCCATCTTTAAATATTTAGAAGTATATGTGAGGCTGTGTTTATGTACATCTATGCAGACCATAAGAGGGATTTAGATTCTCCAGAATCTGACACCCTCTTCTGGAGTGTCTGAAGACAGCTACAGTGTACTTATATCTAATAAATAAATAAATAAATAAATAAATAAATAAATAAATAAATAAACATTTTTTAAAAAGGATAAGAAAGAAAATAAGACCAGGCAGGCCTGCCATCCTTATCTCTGTCTGTCTGTCTGTCTGTCTGCCTGATCCCCTGGAACTGGAGATGGGCCACCATATAGTTGCTGGTAGTTGATCCCAGGTTCTCTGGAAGAGGAGACAATGCTGTTAATTGTTGAGCCCTTTCAGTGGCCCCACCGTTTTTTAATTTTTAGAAGTATATGTGATGCTGTGTTTATGTACATCATATTCAGACCATAAGAGGGATTTAGATTCTCTATAATCTGTCACCCTCTTCTGGAGTGTCTGAAGACGGCTACAGTGTACTTATATCTAATAAATACATAAATAAATGAATAAATAAATAAATAAACATTTTTTAAAACGAATAAGAAATAAAGAAAGACCAGGCAGGCCTGCCATCCTTATCTCTCTCTCTCTGTCTGTCTGTCGGTCTGATCCACTGGAACTGGAGATGGGCCACCATAAGGTGCTGGTAGTTTATCCCAGGTTCTCTGAAAGAGGAGACAATGCTGTTAATTGTTGAGCCCTCCCAGTGGCCCCACACATCTTTAAATTTTTAGAAGTATATGTGAGGCTGTGTTTATGTACATCATATGCAGACCATAAGATGGATTTAGATTCTCCAGAATCTGACACCCTCTTCTGGAGTGTCTGAAGACAGCTACAGTGTACTTATATATAATAAATACATAAATAAATATATAAATAAACATTTCTTAAAAAAGGATAAGAAAGAAAGAAAGACCAGGCAGGCCTGCCATCCTTATCACTGTCTGTATGTCTGTCTGTCTGTTCCCCTGGAACTGGAGATGGGCCACCATATAGTTGCTGGTAGTTGATCCCAGGTACTCTGGAAGAGGAGACAATGCTGTTAATTGTTGAGCTTTTAGAGTGGCCCCACCCTTCTTTAAATTTTTAGAAGTATATGTGAGGCTGTGTTTATGTACATCATATGCAGACCATAAGAGGGATTTAGATTCTCCAGAATCTGACACCCTCTTCTGCAGTGTGTGAACAGCTACAGTGTACTTATATCTAATAAATAAATAAATAAATAAATAAATAAATAAATAAATAAATAAACAAACATTTTTTTAAAAAAAGGATAAGAAAGAAAGAAAGACCAGGCAGACCTGCCATCCTTATCACTGGCTGTGTGTCTGTCTGTCTGATCCCCTGGAACTGGAGATGGACCACCATATAGTTGCTGGTAGTTGATCCCAGGTTCTCTATAAGAGGAGACAATGCTGTTAATTTTTGAGCCCTTTCAGTGGCCCCACACATCTTTTAATTTTTAGAAGTATATGTTAGGCTGTGTTTATGTACATCATATGCAGACCATAAGAGGGATTTAGATTCTCCAGAATCTGACACCCTCTTCTGGAGTGTCTGAAGACAGCTACAGTATACTTATATCTAATAAATACATAAATAAATATATAAATAAACATTTTTTTCAAAAGGATAAGAAAGAAAGAAAGAAAGAAAGACCAGGCAGGCCTGCCATCCATATCTCTGTCTGTCTGTCTGTCTGTCTATCTGATCCCCGGGAACTGGAGATGGGCCACCATATAGTTGCTGGTAGTTGATCCAAGGTTCTCTGGAAGAGGAGACAATGCTGTTAATTGTTGAGCCCTTTCAGTGACCCCACACTTCTTTAAATATTTAGAAGTATATGTGAGGCTGTGTTTATGTACATCATATTCAGATTATAAGAGGATTTAGATTCTCCAGAATCTGACACCCTATACTGGAGTGTCTGAAGACAGCTACTGTATACTTATAATAAATAAATAAATAAATAAATAAATAAATAAATAAATAAACATTTTTGAAAAAGGATAAGAAAGAATGTAAGACCAGGCAGGCCTGCCATCCTTATCTCTGTCTGTCTGTCTGTCTGTCTGTCTGATCCCCTGGAACTGGAGATGGGCCAACATATAGTTGCTGGTAGTTGATCCAAGGTTCTCTGGAAGAGGAGAAAATGCCGTTAATTGTTGAGCCCTTTCAGTGGCCCCACACTTCTTTAAATATTTAGAAGTATATGTGAGGCTGTGTTTATGTATATCATATTCAGATTATAAGAGGATTTAGATTCTCCAGAATCTGACACCCTCTACTGGAGTGACTGTAGACAGCTACAGTGTACTTATATATAATAAATACATAAGTAAATAAATAAATAAATAAATAAACATTTTTTAAAAAGGATAAGAAAGAAAGTAAGACCAGGCAGGCCTGCCATCCTTATCTCTGTCTGTCTGTCTGTCTGTCTGTCTGATCCCCTGGAACTGGAGATGGGCTACGATAAAGTTGCTGGTAGTTGATCCCAGGTTCTCTGGAAGAGGAGACAATGCTGTTAATTGTTGAGCCCTATCAGTGGCCCTACCCATCTTTAAATATTTAGAAGTATATGTGAGGCTGTGTTTATGTACATCATATGCAGACCATAAGAGGTATTTAGATTCTCCAGAATCTGACACCCTCTTCTGGAGTGTCTGAAGACAGCTACAGTGTACTTATAATAAATAAATAAATAAATAAATAAATAAATAAATAAATAAATAAATGAATAAATAAATATTTTTTAAAAAGGATAAGAAAGAAAGTAAGACCAGGCATGCCTGCCATCCTTTTCTCTGTCTGTCTGTCTGTCTGTCTGTCTGATCCCCTGGAACTGGAGATGGGCCACCATATAGTTGCTGGTAGTTGATCCCATGTTCTCTGGAAGAGGAGACAATGCTGTTAATTGTTGAGCCCTTTCAGTGGCCCCACCCATTTTTAATTTTTAGAAGTATATGTGATTTTGTTTTTATGTACATCATATTCAGACCATAAGAGGGATTTAGATTCTCTAGAATCTGTCACCCTCTTCTGGAGTGTCTGAAGACGGGTACAGTGTACTTATATCTAATAAATAAATAAATAAATAAATAAATAAATAAATAAATAATCATTTTTTAAAACGAATAAGAAATAAAGAAAGACCAGGCAGGCCTGCCATCCTTATCTCTGTCTCTCTGTCTGTCTGTCGGTCTGGTCCACTGGAACTGGAGATGGGCCACCATAAGGTGCTGGTAGTTTATCCCAGGTTCTCTGAAAGAGGAGACAATGCTGTTAATTGTTGAGCCCTCCCAGTGGCCCCACACATCTTTAAATTTTTAGAAGTATATGTGAGGCTGTGTTTATGTACATCATATGCAGACCATAAGAGGGATTTAGATTCTCCAGAATCTGACACCCTCTTCTGGAGTGTCTGAAGACAGCTACAGTGTACTTATATCTAATAAATACATAAATAAATATATAAATAAACATTTTTTTAAAAAGGATAAGAAAGAAAGAAAGACCAGGCAGGCCTGCCATCCTTATCACTGTCTGTATGTCTGTCTGTCTGTTCCCCTGGAACTGGAGATGGGCCACCATATAGTTGCTGGTAGTTGATCCCAGGTACTCTGGAAGAGGAGACAATGCTGTTAATTGTTGAGCTTTTAGAGTGGCCCCACCCTTCTTTAAATTTTTAGAAGTATATGTGAGGCTGTGTTTATGTACATCATATGCAGACCATAAGAGGGATTTAGATTCTCCAGAATCTGACACCCTCTTCTGCAGTGTGTGAACAGCTACAGTGTACTTATATCTAATAAATAAATAAATAAATAAATAAATAAATAAATAAATAAATAAACAAACATTTTTTTAAAAAAAGGATAAGAAAGAAAGAAAGACCAGGCAGACCTGCCATCCTTATCACTGTCTGTGTGTCTGTCTGTCTGATCCCCTGGAACTGGAGATGGACCACCATATAGTTGCTGGTAGTTGATCCCAGGTTCTCTGGAAGAGGAGACAATGCTGTTAATTTTTGAGCCCTTTCAGTGGCCCCACACATCTTTTAATTTTTAGAAGTATATGTTAGGCTGTGTTTATGTACATCATATGCAGACCATAAGAGGGATTTAGATTCTCCAGAATCTGACACCCTCTTCTGGAGTGTCTGAAGACAGCTACAGTGTACTTATATCTAATAAATACATAAATAAATATATAAATAAACATTTTTTTCAAAAGGATAAGAAAGAAAGAAAGAAAGAAAGACCAGGCAGGCCTGCCATCCATATCTCTGTCTGTCTGTCTGTCTGTCTATCTGATCCCCGGGAACTGGAGATGGGCCACCATATAGTTGCTGGTAGTTGATCCAAGGTTCTCTGGAAGAGGAGACAATGCTGTTAATTGTTGAGCCCTTTCAGTGGCCCCACACTTCTTTAAATATTTAGAAGTATATGTGAGGCTGTGTTTATGTACATCATATTCAGATTATAAGAGGATTTAGATTCTCCAGAATCTGACACCCTATACTGGAGTGTCTGAAGACAGCTACTGTATACTTATAATAAATAAATAAATAAATAAATAAATAAATAAATAAATAAATAAACATTTTTGAAAAAGGATAAGAAAGAATGTAAGACCAGGCAGGCCTGCCATCCATATCTCTGTCTGTCTGTCTGTCTGTCTATCTGATCCCCGGGAACTGGAGATGGGCCACCATATAGTTGCTGGTAGTTGATCCAAGGTTCTCTGGAAGAGGAGACAATGCTGTTAATTGTTGAGCCCTTTCAGTGGCCCCACACTTCTTTAAATATTTAGAAGTATATGTGAGGCTGTGTTTATGTACATCATATTCAGATTATAAGAGGATTTAGATTCTCCAGAATCTGACACCCTCTACTGGAGTGACTGTAGACAGCTACAGTGTACTTATATATAATAAATACATAAGTAAATAAATAAATAAATAAATAAACATTTTTTAAAAAGGATAAGAAAGAAAGTAAGACCAGGCAGGCCTGCCATCCTTATCTCTGTCTGTCTGTCTGTCTGTCTGTCTGTCTGATCCCCTGGAACTGGAGATGGGCTACGATAAAGTTGCTGGTAGTTGATCCCAGGTTCTCTGGAAGAGGAGACAATGCTGTTAATTGTTGAGCCCTATCAGTGGCCCTACCCATCTTTAAATATTTAGAAGTATATGTGAGGCTGTGTTTATGTACATCATATGCAGACCATAAGAGGTATTTAGATTCTCCAGAATCTGACACCCTCTTCTGGAGTGTCTGAAGACAGCTACAGTGTACTTATAATAAATAAATAAATAAATAAATAAATAAATGAATAAATGAATAAATAAATATTTTTTAAAAAGGATAAGAAAGAAAGTAAGACCAGGCATGCCTGCCATCCTTTTCTCTGTCTGTCTGTCTGTCTGTCTGTCTGATCCCCTGGAACTGGAGATGGGCCACCATATAGTTGCTGGTAGTTGATCCCATGTTCTCTGGAAGAGGAGACAATGCTGTTAATTGTTGAGCCCTTTCAGTGGCCCCACCCATTTTTAATTTTTAGAAGTATATGTGATTTTGTTTTTATGTACATCATATTCAGACCATAAGAGGGATTTAGATTCTCTAGAATCTGTCACCCTCTTCTGGAGTGTCTGAAGACGGGTACAGTGTACTTATATCTAATAAATAAATAAATAAATAAATAAATAAATAAATAAATAAATAATCATTTTTTAAAACGAATAAGAAATAAAGAAAGACCAGGCAGGCCTGCCATCCTTATCTCTGTCTCTCTGTCTGTCTGTCGGTCTGGTCCACTGGAACTGGAGATGGGCCACCATAAGGTGCTGGTAGTTTATCCCAGGTTCTCTGAAAGAGGAGACAATGCTGTTAATTGTTGAGCCCTCCCAGTGGCCCCACACATCTTTAAATTTTTAGAAGTATATGTGAGGCTGTGTTTATGTACATCATATGCAGACCATAAGAGGGATTTAGATTCTCCAGAATCTGACACCCTCTTCTGGAGTGTCTGAAGACAGCTACAGTGTACTTATATCTAATAAATACATAAATAAATATATAAATAAACATTTTTTTAAAAAGGATAAGAAAGAAAGAAAGACCAGGCAGGCCTGCCATCCTTATCACTGTCTGTATGTCTGTCTGTCTGTTCCCCTGGAACTGGAGATGGGCCACCATATAGTTGCTGGTAGTTGATCCCATGTACTCTGGAAGAGGAGACAATGCTGTTAATTATTGAGCTTTTAGAGTGGCCCCACCCTTCTTTAAATTTTTAGAAGTATATGTGAGGCTGTGTGTATGTACATCATATGCAGACCATAAGAGGGATTTAGATTCTCCAGAATCTGAAACCCTCTTCTGCAGTGTGTGAACAGCTACAGTGTACTTATATCTAATAAATAAATAAATAAATAAATAAATAAACAAACAAACATTTTTTTAAAAAAAGATAAGAAAGAAAGAAAGACCAGGCAGGCCTGCCACCCTTATCACTGTCTGTGTGTCTGTCTGTCTGATCCCCTGGAACTGGAGATGGACCACCATATAGTTGCTGGTAGTTGATCCCAGGTTCTCTATAAGAGGAGACAATGCTGTTAATTTTTGAGCCCTTTCAGTGGCCCCACACATCTTTTAATTTTTAGAAGTATATGTTAGGCTGTGTTTATGTACATCATATGCAGACCATAAGAGGGATTTAGATTCTCCAGAATCTGACACCCTCTTCTGGAGTGTCTGAACAGCTACAGTGTACTTATATCTAATAAATAAATAAATAAATAAATAAATAAACAAACATTTTTTTTTAAAAAAGGATAAGAAAGAAAGAAAGACCAGGCAGGACTGCCATCCTTATCACTGTCTGTCTGTCTGATCCCCTGGAACTGGAGATTGTCCACAATATAGTTGCTGGTAGTTGATCCCAGGTCCTCTGGAAGAGGAGACAATGCTGTTAATTGTTGAGCCCTTTCAGTGGCCCCACCCATCTTTAAATTTTTAGAAGTATATGTGAGGCTGTGTTTATGTACATCATATGCAGACCATAAGAGGGATATAGATTCCCCAGAATCTGACACCCTCTTCTGGAGAGTCTGAAGACAGCTAGAGTGTACTTATATCTAATAAGTACATAAATAAATAAATAAATAAATAAATAAATAAATAAATAAATAAACATTTTTTAAAAGGATAAGAAAGAAAGAAAAATCAGGCAGGCCTGCCATCCTTATCACTGTCTGTCTGTCTGTCTGTCTGATCCCCTGCAACTTGAGATGGGCCACCATATAGTTGCTGGTAGTTGATCCCACGTTCTCTGGAAGAGGAGACAATGGTGTTAATTGTTGAGCCCTTTCTGTGGGCCCACCCATCTTTAAATTTTTAGAAGTATATGTGAGGCTGTGTTTATGTACATCATATGCAGACCATAAGAGGGATTTCGATTCTCCAGAATATGACACCCTCTTCTAGAGTGTCTGAAGACAACTACAGTGTACTTATATCTAATAAATACATAAATAAATAAATAAACATTTTTTTAAAAAGAATAAGAAAGAAAGAAAGACCAGGCAGGCCTGCCACATTGTCTGTCTGTCTGTCTGTCTGTATGTCTGTCTGTCAGATACCCTGGAACTGGAGATGGGCCACCATATAGTTGCTGGTAGTTGATCCCAGGTACTCTGGAAGAGGAGACAATGCTGTTAATTGTTGAGCTTTTAGAGTAGCCTCACCCTTCTTTAAATATTTAGAAGTATATGTGAGGCTGTGTTTATGTACATCATATGCAGACCATAAGAGGGATTTAGATTCTCCAGAATCTGACACCCTCTTCTGGAGTGCCTGAACAGCTACAGTGTACTTATATCTACTAAATACATAAATAAATGAATAAATAAATAAATAAATAAATAAATAAATAAATAAACATTTTTTAAAAAGGATAAGAAAGAAAGAAAGAAAGACCAGGCAGGCCTGCCATCCATATCTCTGTCTGTCTGTCTGTCTATCTGATCCCTGGAAACTGGAGATGGGCCACGAATAGTTGCTGGTAGTTGATCCCAGGTTCTCTGGAAGAGGAGACAATGCTGTTAATTGTTGAGCCCTTTCAGTGGCGCCACCCATCTTTAAATATTTAGAAGTATATGTGAGGCTGTGTTTATGTATATCATATTCAGATTATAAGAGGATTTAGATCCTCCAGAATCTGACACCCTATATTGGAGTGTCTGAAGACAGCTAGAGTGAACTTATATATAATAAATACATAAATAAATAAATAAACATTTTTTAAAAAGGATAAGAAAGAAAGAAAGACCAGGCAAACCTGCCATCCTTATCTCTGTCAGTCTGTCTGTCTGTCAGTCTGTCTGATCCCTTGGAACTGGAGATGGGCCACCATATAGTTGCTGTTAGTTGATCCCAGGTTCTCTGGAAGAGGAGACAATGCTGTTAATTGTTGAGCACAATCAGTGGCCCTACCCATCTTTAAATATTTAGAAGTATATGTGAGGCTGTGTTTATGTACATCATATGCAGAACCTAAGAGGGATTTAGATTCTCCAGAATCTGACACCCTCTTCTGGAGTGTCTGAAGACATCTACAGTGTACTTATATCTCATAAATACATAAATACATATATAAATAAATAAATAAACATTTTTTAAAAAGGATAAGAAAGAAAGTAAGACCAGGCAGGCCTGCCATCCTTATCTCTGTCTGTCTGTCTGTCTGTCTGTCTGCCTGATCCCCTGGAACTGGAGATGGGCCACCATATAGTTGCTGGTAGTTGATCCCAGGTTCTCTGGAAGAGGAGACAATGCTGTTAATTGTTGAGCCCTTTCAGTGGCCCCACACTTCTTTAAATATTTAGAAGTATATGTGAGGCTGTGTTTATGTACATCATATTCAGACCATAAGAGGGATTTAGATTCTCTATAATCTGTCACCCTCTTCTGGAGTGTCTGAAGACGGCTACAGTGTACTTATATCTAATAAATACATAAATAAATGAATAAATAAATAAATAAACATTTTTTAAAACGAATAAGAAATAAAGAAAGACCAGGCAGGCCAGCCATCCTTATCTCTGTCTCTCTGTCTGTCTGTCGGTCTGATCCACTGGAACTGGAGATGGGCCACCATAAGGTGCTGGTAGTTTATCCCAGGTTCTCTGAAAGAGGAGACAATGCTGTTAATTGTTGAGCCCTCCCAGTGGCCCCACACATCTTTAAATTTTTAGAAGTATATGTGAGGCTGTGTTTATGTACATCATATGCAGACCATAAGAGGGATTTAGATTCTCCAGAATCTGACACCCTCTTCTGGAGTGTCTGAAGACAGCTACAGTGTACTTATATCTAATAAATACATAAATAAATATATAAATAAACATTTTTTAAAAAAGGATAAGAAAGAAAGAAAGACCAGGCAGGCCTGCCATCCTTATCACTGTCTGTATGTCTGTCTGTCTGTTCCCCTGGAACTGGAGATGGGCCACCATATAGTTGCTGGTAGTTGATCCCAGGTACTCTGGAAGAAGAGACAATGCTGTTAATTATTGAGCTTTTAGAGTGGCCCCACCCTTCTTTAAATTTTTAGAAGTATATGTGAGGCTGTGTTTATGTACATCATATGCAGACCATAAGAGGGATTTAGATTCTCCAGAATCTGACACCCTCTTCTGCAGTGTGTGAACAGCTACAGTTACTTATATCTAATAAATAAATAAATAAATAAATAAATAAATAAATAAATAAATAAACAAACATTTTTTTAAAAAAAGATAAGAAAGAAAGAAAGACCAGGCAGGCCTGCCACCCTTATCACTGTCTGTGTGTCTGTCTGTCTGATCCCCTGGAACTGGAGATGGACCACCATATAGTTGCTGGTAGTTGATCCCAGGTTCTCTATAAGAGGAGACAATGCTGTTAATTTTTGAGCCCTTTCAGTGGCCCCACACATCTTTTAATTTTTAGAAGTATATGTTAGGCTGTGTTTATGTACATCATATGCAGACCATAAGAGGGATTTAGATTCTCCAGAATCTGACACCCTCTTCTGGAGTGTCTGAAGACAGCTACAGTGTACTTATATCTAATAAATACATAAATAAATATATAAATAAACATTTTTTAAAAAGGATAAGAAATAAAGAAAACCAGGCAGGCCTGCCATCCATATCTCTGTCTGTCTGTCTGTCTGTCTATCTGATCCCCGGGAACTGGAGATGGGCCACGAATATTTGCTGGTAGTTGATCCCAGGTTCTCTGGAAGAGGAGACAATGCTGTTAATTGTTGAGCCCTTTCAGTGGCGCCACCCATCTTTAAATATTTAGAAGTATATGTGAGGCTGTGTTTATGTACATCATATTCAGATTATAAGAGGATTTAGATTCTCCAGAATCTGACACCCTATACTTGAGTGTCTGAAGACAGCTACAGTGTACTTATAATAAATAAATAAATAAATAAATAAATAAATAAATAAATAAATAAATAAATAAACATTTTTGAAAAAGGATAAGAAAGAATGTAAGACCAGGCAGGCCTGCCATCCTTATCTCTGTGTGTCTGTCTGTCTGTTGATCCCCTGGAACTGGAGATGGGCCAACATATAGTTGCTGGTAGTTGATCCAAGGTTCTCTGGAAGAGGAGACAATGCCGTTAATTGTTGAGCGCTTTCAGTGGCCCCACACTTCTTTAAATATTTAGAAGTATATGTGAGGCTGTGTTTATGTACATCATATTCAGATTATAAGAGGATTTAGATTCTCCAGAATCTGACACCCTCTACTGGAGTGACTGTAGACAGCTACAGTGTACTTATATATAATAAATACATAAGTAAATAAATAAATAAATAAACATTTTTTAAAAAGGATAAGAAAGAAAGTAAGACCAGGCACGCCTGCCATCCTTATCTCTGTCTGTCTGTCTGTCTGTCTGTCTGTCTGATCCGCTGGAACTGGAGATGGGCTACGATAAAGTTGCTGGTAGTTGATCCCAGGTTCGCTGGAAGAGGAGACAATGCTGTTAATTGTTGAGCCCTATCAGTGGCCCTACACATCTTTAAATATTTAGAAGTATATGTGAGGCTGTGTTTATGTACATCATATGCAGACCATAAGAGGGATTTAGATTCTCCAGAATCTGACACCCTCTTCTGGAGTGTCTGAAGACAGCTACAGTGTACTTATAATAAATAAATAAATAAATAAATAAATAAATAAATAAATAAATATTTTTAATAAGGATAAGAAAGAAAGTAAGACCAGGCAGGCCTGCCATCCTCTTCTCTGTCTGTCTGTCTGTCTGTCTGTCTGATCCCCTGGAACTGGAGATGGGCCACCATATAGTTGCTGGTAGTTGATCCCATGTTCTCTGGAAGAGGAGACAATGCTGTTAATTGTTGAGCCCTTTCAGTGGCCCCACCCATTTTTAATTTTTAGAAGTATATGTGATTTTGTGTTTATGTACATCATATTCAGACCATAAGAGGGATTTAGATTCTCTAGAATCTGTCACCCTCTTCTGGAGTGTCTGAAGACGGGTACAGTGTACTTATATCTAATAAATAAATAAATAAATAAATAAATAAATAAATAAATAAATATAATCATTTTTTAAAAAGTATAAGAAATAAAGAAAGACCAGGCAGGCCTGCCATACTTATCTCTGTCTCTCTGTCTGTCTGTCTGTCTGATCCACTGGAACTGGAGATGGGCCACCATAAGGTGCTGATATTTTATCCCAGGTTCTCTGAAAGAGGAGACAATGCTCTTAATTTTTGAGCCCTCTCAGTGGCCCCACACATCTTTAAATTTTTAGAAGTATATGTGAGGCTGTGTTTATGTACATCATATGCAGACCATAAGAGGGATTTAGATTCCAGAATTTGACACCCTCTTCTGGAGTGTCTGAAGACAGCTACAGTGTACTTATATCTAATAAATCCATAAATAAATATATAAATAAACATTTTTTTAAAAAGGATAAGAAAGAAAGAAAGAACAGGCAGGCCTGCCATTCTTATCACTGTCTGTATGTCTGTCTGTATGATCCCCTGGAACTGGAGATGGGCCACCATATAGTTGCTGGTAGTTGATCCCAGGTACTCTGGAAGAGGAGACAATGCTGTTAATTGTTGAGCTTTTAGAGTGGCCCCACCCTTCTTTAAATTTTTAGAAGTATATGAGGCTGTGTTTATGTACATCATATGCAGACCATAAGAGGGATTTAGATTCTCCAGAATCTGACACCCTCTTCTGGAGTGTCTGAACAGCTACAGTGTACTTATATCTAATAAATAAATAAATAAATAAATAAACAAACATTTTTTTAAAAAAAGGATAAGAAAGAAAGAAAGACCAGGCAGGACTGCCATCCTTATCACTGTCTGTCTGTCTGTCTGTCTGATCCCCTGTAACTGGAGATGGGCCACAATATAGTTGCTGGTAGTTTATCCAAGGTTCTCTGGAAGAGGAGACAATGCTGTTAATTGTTGAGCCCTTTCAGTGGCCCCACCCATCTTTAAATTTTTAGAAGTATATGTGAGGCTGTGCTTATGTACATCATATGCAGACCATAAGAGGGATTTAGATTCTCCACAATCTGACACCCTCTTCTGGAGTGTCTGAAGATAGCTACAGTGTACTTATATCTAATAAATACATAAATAAATACATAAATAAATAAATTAATAAATAAATAAACAAACAAACATTTTTTAAAAAGGATAAGAAAGAAAGAAAGACCAGGCAGGGCTGCCATCCTTATCTTTGTCTGTCTGTCTGTCTCTCTGTTTGTCTGTCTGTCTGATCTCCTGGAACTGGAGATGGGCCACCATTTTGTTGCTGGTAGTTGATCCCAGGTCTTCTGAAGAGGAGACAATGCTGTTAATTGTTCAGCTCTTTCAGTGGCCCAACCCATCTTTATATTTCTAGAAGTAAATGTGATGCTGTGTTTATGTACATCATATTTACACCATTAAAGTGGGATTTATATTCTCCAGAATCTGACATCGTCTTTTGGAGTGTCTATGACGGATACAGTGTACTTATATCTAATAAATACATAAATAAAGAAATAAACGTATTTTAAAAACGATAAGTAAGAAAGAAAGACCAGGCAGGCCTGCCATCCTTATCTCTGTCTGTCTGTCTGTCTGTCTGTCTGATCCTCTGGAACTGGAGATGGGCCACCATAGAGTTGCTTGTAGTTGATCCCAGGTTCTCTGGAAGAGGAGACAATGCTGTTAATTGTTGAGGCCTTTCAGTGGCCCCACCCATCTTTAAATTTTTAGAAGTATATGCGAGGCTGTGTTTATGTACCGAATATGCAGACCATAAGAGGGATTTAGATTCTTCAGAATCTGACACCCTCTTCTGGAGTGTCTGAAGATAGCTATAGTGTACTTATATCTAATAAATAAATAAATAAATAAATAAATAAATAAATAAATAAATAAATAAATAAATAAATAAACAAATAAACATTTTTTAAAAAGGATAAGAAAGAAAGAAAGACCAGGCAGGGCTGCCATCCTTATCTTTGTCTGTCTGTCTGTCTCTCTGTTTGTCTGTCTGTCTGATCTCCTGGAACTGGAGATGGGCCACCATTTTGTTGCTGATAGTTGATCCCAGGTCTTCTGAAGAGGAGACAATGCTGTTAATTATTCAGCCCTTTCAGTGGCCCCACCCATCTTTAAATTTCTAGAAGTAAATGTGATGCTGTGTTTATGTACATCATATTCAAACCCTTAAAGAGGGATTTATATTCTCCAGAATCTGACACCGTCTTTTGGAGTGTCTATGACGGATACAGTGTACTTATATCTAATAAATACATAAATAAAGAAAAAAACATTTTATAAAAAAGATAAGAAAAAAAGAAAGACCAGGCAGGCCTGCCATCTTTATCTCTGTCTGTCTGTCTGTCTGTCTGATCCTCTGGACCTGGAGATGGGCTACCATAGAGTTGCTTGTAGTTGATCCCATGTTCTCTGGAAGAGGAGACAATGCTGTTAATTGTTGAGCCCTTTCAGTGGCCCCACCCATCTTTAAATTTTTAGAAGTATATGCGAGGCTGTGTTTATGTACCGAATATGCAGACCATAAGAGGGATTTAGATTCTCCAGAATCTGACACCCTCTTCTGGAGTGTCTGAAGACAGCTACAGTGTACTTATATCTAATAAATTCATAAATAAACAAATGAACATTTTTAAAAAAGGATAATAAAGAAAGAGATACCAGGCAAGCATGCCATCCTTGTCTGTCTGTCTGTCTGTCTGATCCCCTGGAAATGGAGATGTGCCACCATATAATTGCTGGTAGTTGATCCCAGGTTCTCTGGAAGAGGAGTCAGTGCTGTTAATTGTTGAGCCCTTTCAGTGGCCCCACCCATCTTTAAATTTTTAGAAGTATATGTGAGGCTGTGTTTATGTACATCATATGCAGACCATAAGAGGGATTTAGATTCTCCAGAATATGACACCCTCTTCTAGAGTGTCTGAAGACAGCTTCAGTGTACTTATATCTAATAAATACATAAATAAATAAATAAACATTTTTTTAAAAGTATAAGAAAGAAAGAAAGACCAGGCAGGCCTGCCACCATGTCTGTCTGTCTGTCTGTCTGTCTATCTGTCAGATACCCTGGAACTGGAGATGAGCCACCATATAGTTGATGGTAGTTGATTCCAGGTTCTCTGGAAGAGGAGACAATGCCTTTAATTGTTGAGCCCTTTCAGTGGCCCCACCCATCTTTAAATTTTTAGAAGTATATGAAAGGCTGTGTTCATGTACATCATATGCAGACCATAGGAGGGATATAGATTCTCCAGAATCTGACACCCTCTTTTGGAGTGCCTGAAGACAGCTACAGTGTACTTATATCTAATAAATAAATAAATAAATAAATAAATGAATGAATAAATAAATAATTAAATAAACATTTTTTAAAAAGGATAAGAAAGAAAGAAAAATCAGGCAGGCCTGCCATCCTTATCTCTGTCTGTCTGTCTGTCTGTCTTATCCCCTGGAACTTGAGATGGGCCACCATATAGTTGCTGGTAGTTGATCCCACATTCTCTGGTGAAGAGACAATGCTGTTAATTGTTGAGTCCTTTCAGTGTGCCCACCCATCTTTAAATTTTTAGAAGTATATGTGAGGCTGTGTTTATGTACATCATATGCAGACCATAAGAGGGATTTAGATTCTCGAGAAGATGACACACTCTTCTAGAGTGTCTGAAGACAGCTACAGTGTACTTATATCTAATAAATTCATAAATAAACAAATAAACATTTTTCAAAAAGGATAATAAAGAAAGAGAGACCAGGTAAGCCTCCCATCCTTGTCTGTCTGCCTGTCTGTCAGTTCCCCTGGAACTAGAGATGGGCCACCATATAATTGCTGGTAGTTGATCCCATGTTCTCTGGAAGAGGAGTCAGTGCTGTTAATTGTTGAGCCCTTTCAGTGGCCCCACCCATCTATAAATTTTTAGAAGTATATGTGAGTCTGTGTTCATGTACATCATATGCAGACCATAAGAGGGATATAGATTCTTCAGAATCTGACACCCTCTTCGGGAGTGTTTGAAGACAGCTATAGTGTACTTATATCTAATAAATACATACTTAAATTAATAAACATTTTTTAAAAAGGATAAGAAAGAATGAAAGACCAGGTAGGCCTGCCATCCTTAACTCTATCTGTCTGTATGTCTGTCTGTCTGTCTGATCCCCTGGAACTGGAATGGGCCACCATATAGTTGTTGGTAGTTGATCCCAGGTTCTCTGGTAGAGGAGACAATGCTGTTAATTGTTGAGCCCTTTCAGTGGCCCCACCCATCTTTAAATTTTTAGAAGTATATGTGAGGCTGTGTTCATGTACATCATATGCAGACCATAAGAGGGATATTGATTCTCCAGAATCTGACACCCTCTTCTGGAGAGTCTGAAGACAGCTACAGTGTACTTATATCTAATAAATAAATAAATAAATAAATAAATAAATAAATAAATAAATAAATAAACAAACATTTTTTTAAAGGATAAGAAAGAAAGAAAAATCAGGCAGGCCTGCCATCCTTATCTCTGTCTGTCTGTCTGTCTGTCTTATCCCCTGGAACTTGAGATGGGCCACCATATAGTTGCTTGTAGTTGATCCAAGGATCTCTGGAAGAGGAGACAATGCTGTTAATTGTTGAGCCCTTTCAGTGGGCCCACCCTTCTTTAAATTTTTTAGAAGTATATGTGAGGCTGTGTTTATGTACATCATATGCAGACCAGAGGAGGGATTTAGATTACCCAAAAGATGACACCCTCTTCTAGAGTGTCTGAAGACAGCTAAAGTGTACTTATATCTAATAAATACATACTTAAATTAATAAACATTTTTTAAAAGTATAAGAAAGAAAGAAAGACCAGGCAGGCCTCCATCCTTATCTCTGTCAGTCTGTCTGTCTGTCTGATCCATTGGAACTGGAGATGGGCCACCATATAGTTGCTGGTAGTTGATCCCAGGTTTTCTGGAAGAAGAGACAATGCTGTTAATTGTTGAGCCCTTTCAGTGGCCCCACCCATCTTAAATTTTTAGAAGTGTATGTGAATCTGTGTTTATGTCCATCATATGCAGACCATAAGAGGGATTTATATTCTCCAGAATCTGACACCCTCTTCTGGAGTGTCTGAAGACAGCTACAGTGTACTTATATCTAATAAATACATAAATAAATAAATAAATATTTTTTTAAAAGGATAAGAAAGAAAGAAAAACCAGGGAGGACTGCCACCCTTGTCTGTCTGTCTCTTTGTCTGCCTGATCCCCTGGAACTGGAGATGGGCCACCATATAGTTGCTGGTAGTTGATCCCAGGTTCTCTGTTAGAGGAGACAATGCTGTTAATTTTTGAGCCCTTTCAGTGGCCCCACACATCTTTAAATTTTTAGAAGTATATGTGAGGCTGTGTTTATGTACATCATATGCAGACCATAAGAGGGATTTAGATTCTCCAGAATCTGACACCCTCTTCTGGAGTGTCTGAAGACAGCTACAGTGTACTTATATCTAATAAATACATAAATAAATAAATAAATATTTTTTAAAAAGGATAAGAAAGAAAGAAAAACAAGGGAGGACTGCCACCCTTGTCTGTCTGTCTCTTTGTCTGCCTGATCCCCTTGAACTGGAGATGGGCCACCATATAGTTGCTGGTAGTTGATCCCAGGTTCTCTGTTAGAGGAGACAATGCTGTTAATTTTTGAGCCCTTTCAGTGGCCCCACACATCTTTAAATTTTTAGAAGTATATGTGAGGCTGTGTTTATGTACATCATATGCAGACCATACGAGGGATTTAGATTCTCCAGAATCTGACACCCTCTTCTGGAGTGTCTGAAGACAGCTACAGTGTACTTATATGTAATAAATACATAAATAAATAAATAAATAAATAAATAAATAAATAAACATTTTTTTTAAAAGTATAAGAAAGAAAGAAAGACCAGGCAGGCCTCCATTCTTATATCTGTCTGTCTGTCTGTCTGTCTGTCTGTCTGATACCCTGGAACTGGAGATGGGCCACCATATAGTTGCTGGTAGTTTATCCAAGGTTCTCTGGAAGAGGAGACAATGCTGTTAATTGTTGATCCCTTTCTGTGGCCCCACCCATCTTTAAATTTTTAGAAGTATATGTGAGGCTGTGTTTATGTACATCATATGCAGACCATAAGAGGGATTTAGATTCTCCAGAATCTGACACCCTCTTTTGGAGTATCTGAAGATAGCTACAGTGTACTTATATCTAATAAATAAATAAATAAATAAATAAATAAATAAATAAATAAATAAATAAACATTTTTTAAAAAGGATAAGAAAGAAAGAAAGACCAGGCAGGGCTGCCATCCTTATCTTTGTCTGTCTGTCTGTCTCTCTGTTTGTCTGTCTGTCTGATCTCCTGGAACTGGAGATGGGCCACCATTTTGTTGCTGGTAGTTGATCCCAGGTCTTCTGAAGAGAAGACAATGCTGTTAATTGTTCAGCCCTTTCAGTGGCCCCACCCATCTTTATATTTCTAGAAGTAAATGTGATGCTGTGTTTATGTACATCATATTCAGACCCTTAAAGTGATTTATATTCTCCAGAATCTGACACCGTCTTTTGGAGTGTCTATGACGGATACAGGGTACTTATATCTAATAAATTCATAAATAAACAAATAAACATTTTTTAAAAAGGATAATAAAGAAAGAGAGACCAGGCAGGCCTGACATCCTTGTCTGTCTGTCTGTCTGTTTGATCCCCTGGAACTGGAGATGGGCCACCATATAATTGCTGGTAGTTGATCCCAGGTTCTCTGGAAGATGAGTCAGTGCTGTTAATTGTTGATCCCTTTCAGTGGCCCCACCCATCTTTAAATTTTTAGAAGTATATGTGAGGCTGTGTTCATGTACATCATATGCAGACCATAAGAGGGATATAGATTCTCCAGAATCTGACACCCTCTACGGGAGTGTTTGAAGACAGCTACAGTGTACTTAAATCTAATAAATACATACTTAAATTAATAAACATTTTTTAAAAAGGATAAGAAAGAATGAAAGACCAGGTAGGCCTGCCATTCTTAACTCTATCTGTCTGTATGTCTGTCTGTCTGTCTGATCCCTTGGAACTGGAGATGGGCCACCATATCGTTGCTGGTAGTTGATCCCAGGTTCTCTATAAGAGAAGACAATGCTGTTAATTGTTGATCCCTTTCATTGGCCCCACACATCTTTAAATTTTTAGAAGTAAATGTGAGGCTGTGTTTATGTACATCATATGCAGACAATAAGAGGGATATAGATTCTCCAGAATCTGACACCCTCTTCTGGAGTGTCTGAAGACAGCTATAGTGTACTTATATCTAATAAATACATAAATAAATAAATAAATAAATAAATAAATAAATAAATAAATAAACATTTTTTAAAAGGGATAAGAAAGAAAGAAAAACCAGGCAGGCCTGCCATCCTTGTCTGTCTTTCTCTCTGTCTGTCTGTCTTGCCTAGCCCCTTGAGTAGCCTAGCCTAGTCCCTTGCCTTGACTAGCCCAGCCCCTTGCCTAGCCTAGCCTAGCCCAGCCCTGCCTTGCCTAGCCCTGCCTATCCCTGTCTTTAACCAGGCTGGCCTCGATCTCAGAAACTGACTGCCTCTGCCTCCAGAGTGCTCTCATTAAGAGCTCGAGCCACCACTGACTGTTGGGTTTTCTAAGTCTTACATAGGTACGGTCTGTTTCTCAGCTGTGAAACCCTAATTAACACATGTAGTCTGTCCTAGGTCAGCCATAGCTACAGACTGAGGCCTTTTCTAAAACAAAACAAAAGAAAACAAAAAATAGAAATAATAAAATAAATAAATTAAGCAACCACATGATATCTTTTCTTTCTTTCAATGATACTCAGAGCTTGAAGCAGTTCACCCATGAGACCTCAGCTCCGGACATTGAGGCTCTTTCCCTAACAAGTATTATGGCTGAACCTGAGGGGTTCTACTGCTGATTTGGGTCCCCCACTTTAAAAAAATAGTTGTTTTCAAATGCTGCAGGTTCTTAGCCCTGTTCCTTGTTACAGTTGAGTCACAGCCCTGAAAGTTCAGTGGTAGTTAAAGGCACTGAGAAGGGCTTCCTATAGACATCAAAGACCAAGTCTTTGTTTTTATAAAGTTAATCTGGATTCCCCCACCCCCTGGCATCCTTAGAATGCCTAGAAAGGAAGGCAGGGACCTGGGCAGAATGGTGCAAGGCTACTGGTGTTTGTAAGTGGTAACAGAAAGCTTTCTCTTGTTGGTACCCTACCCCAAGTTACACTGTCACTTCTTTTTCCTAGTTGTTGTTTTGTCGGTTTGTATTCTCAACATAGACCCTTTTCCTTCCTAACCTTGGCTGTCCTGAACCTTACTGTCCTTGAACTCAGTGATTTGCCTGTCTTGCTGGGATGAAACTGTGAGCTACCATCCAGAAGGAAGCACCCTGCTGAGGTTAGATTGGGGTCTCTTCCATTTTCCTCTATGAACATGCATATGGCAGGCCTGATCTTTCTTTTTTACTTTTCTTTTCTTTTTAAAGATTTATTTATTTATTATATTTAAGTATGCTGTAGCTATCTTCAGACAGTCCAGAAGAGGGTGTCAGATTCTGAAGAATCTAAATCATTCTTATTGTCTGCATATGATGTATATAAACACAGCCTCACATAAACTCAAAAAAAAAAAAAAGAAAGAAAGATGTGGCTACAGAGAGGGCTCAACAATTAAGAGCATTGTCTCCTCTTCCAGAGAACCTGGGCTCAATTACCAGTATTATATATGGTGGCCCATCTCCAGTTCCAGGGGATCTAATACTCTGTTCTGGAGTCTGTGGGCACAGCATACACATGCAAAACATTCTTACACAATCATTGAGAGAGGAGAGAGAGGGGTTGAGAGAGAGGGGAGGTAATCATACCTCCTGACGAGTTTGAAGACCTGAGCTTCATCACTCACACAAATAAATAAATGCAAAATATTTTTTTATAAATAAACTCTGCCATTGCCCTTTAAAAATTCCTAGAAAACAAGTTTTATAAGCAACAGTTATATTTACTATATCTAAAGGACAGTCATGAGCATATTCAATAAATAGAAAAAGGCCTGTTAGTCTTAGAAATGGAAAAGACAAACCAAGGAAGGTTTGCAATTACATAATGAGGCAGCTCAGCCCAGCTCTAAGGTTGGAAATAAGACTCGAGAATAGGATACACCTGAAGACAGCCAGCCATTGTTTTTTGTTTTGGAGGCTGAAAGGATACACCTGAAGACAGCCAATGCTGTGTGATGGTGATCGGGTATTTTTTTTTTTAATTTTTAAATCTTTAACACTTTTTATAAAACTTTTATAAAAACTTTTTCTTTCTTTCCTTTCCTTTCTTTCCTCACCCTAGCCCCTACCCTAGCCCTGTCTTTCACCAGGGTGGCCTCGAACTCAGAAACTGACTGCCTCTGCCTACAAAATGCTCTCATTAAGAGCTTGAGCCACCACTGAATGTAGGGTTTTCTAAGCCTTACCTTGTTCTTGGTGTCTGTTCTCAGCTGTGAAACCCTAATTAACACAAGTAGGCAGTCCTGGGTCAGCCAGAGCTACAGACTGAGGACTTCTCTAAAAACAAATAAAACAAAACAAAACAACAAATAGAAATAATAAAATACATAAATTAAGCAACCACAGCATAGCTTTTCTCTCTCTAGGTGGTACTCAGAAATTCCAGCAGTTGGCCTGTGACAACTCAGCTCAGTATATGTGAGGCTGTGTTTATGTACATCTTATGCAGACCATAAGAGGGATTTACATTCTCCAGAATCTGACACCCTCCTCTGGAGTGTCTAAAGAAAGCTACAGTGTACTTATATCTAAGAAATACATACATAAATAAATAAATAAATAAATAAATAAATAAATAAATAAATATTTTTTAAAAAGAATAAGAAAGAAAGAAAGACCAGGCAGGCCTGCCATCATTATCTCTGTCTGTCTGTCTGTCGGTCTGATCACTGGAACTGGAGATGGGCCACCTTGTAAGAGCTGGTAGTTGATCCCAGGTTCTCTGGAAGAGGAGACAATGCTGTTAATTGTTGAGCCCTTTCAGTGGCCCCACCCATTTTTAATTTTTAGAAGTATATGTGAGGCTGTGTTTATGTACATCATATTCAGAACAAAAGAGGGATTTAGATTCTCCAGAATCTGACACCCTCTTCTGGAGTGTCTGAAGACGGCTACAGTGTACTTATATCTAAGAAATACATAAATAAATAAATAAATAAATAAATAAATAAATAAATAACATTTTTTAAAAAGTATAAGAAATAAAGAAAGACCAGGCAGGCCTGCCATCCTTATCTCTGTCTGTCTGTCTGTCTGTCTGACCCACTGGAACGGGAGATGGGCCACCATAAGGTGCTGGTAGTTTATCCCAGGTTCTCTGAAAGAGGAGACAATGCTGTTAATTGTTGAGCCCTCTCATTGGCCCCGCACATCTTTAAATTTTTAGAAGTATATGTGAGGCAGTGTTTCTGTACATCATATGCAGACCATAAGTGGGATTTAGATTCTCCAGAATCTGACACCCTCTTCTGGAGTGTCTGAACAGCTACAGTGTACTTATATCTACTAAATACATAAATAAATTAATAAATAAATAAACATTTTTTTAAAAGGAAAAGAAAAAAGAAAGACAAGGAAGGCCTGCCATCCATATCTCTGCCTGTCTGTCTGTCTGTCTATCTGATCCCCGGGAACTGGAGATGGGCCAACATATAGTGGCTGGTAGTTGATCCAATGTTCTCTGGAAGAGGAGACAATGCTCTTAATTGTTGAGCCCTTTCAGTTCCCCCACACTTCTTTAAATATTTAGAAGTATATGTGAGGCTGTGTTTATGTACATCATATTCAGATTATAAGGGATTTAGATTCTCCAGAATCTGACACCCTCTACTGGAGTGACTGAAGACAGCTACAGTGTACTTATATATAATAAATAAATAAATAAATAAATAAATAAATAAATAAATAAATAAATAGATAAATAAATATTTTTAAAAAAGGATAAGAAAGAAAGTAAGACCAGGCAGGCCTGCCATCCTTATCTCTGTCTGTCTGTCTGTCTGTCTGTCTGATCCCCTGGAACTGGAGATGGGCCACCATATAGTTGCTGGTAGTTGATCCAAGGTTCTCTGGAAGAGGAGACAATGTTCTTAATTGTTGAGCCCTTTCAGTAGCCCCACACATCTTTAAATATTTAGAAGTATATGTGAGGCTGTGTTTATGTACATCATAATCAGATTATAAGAGGATTTAGATTCTCCAGAATCTGACACCCTCTACTGGAGTGTCTGAAGACAGCTACAGTGTATTTATATATAATAAATTCATAAATAAATAAATAAATAAATAAACATTTTTTAAAAAGGATAAAAAAGAAAGTAAGACCAGGCAGGCCTGCCATCCTTATCTCTGTCTGTCTGTCTGTCTGTCTGTCTGATCCCCTGGAACTGGAGATGTGCTACCATATAGTTGCTCGTAGTTGAACCCAGGTTCTCTGGAAGAGGAGACAATGCTGTTAATTGTTGAGCCCTATCAGTGGCCCTACCCATCTTTAAATTTTTAGAAGTGTATGTGAGGCTGTGTTTATGTACATCATATGCAGACCAGAACAGGGATTTAGATTCATCAGAATCTGACACCCTCTTCTGGAGTGTCTGAAGACAGCTACAGTGTACTTATATCTAATAAATACATAAATAAATAAAAATTTTTTAAAAAGGATAAGAAAGAAAGAAAGACCAGGCAGGCCTGCCATCCTTATCCTTGTCTGTCTTCTGTCTGTCTGATCCCCTGGGAGTGGAGATGGGCCACCATATAGTTGCAGGTAGTTGATCCCAGGTTCTCTGTAAGAGGAGACAATGCTGTTAATTGCTGAGCCCTTTCAGTGCCCCCCCACCTTTAAATTTTAAGAAGTAAATGTGAGGCTTTGTTTATCTACATCATATGCAGACCATAAGAGGGATTTAGATTCTCCAGAATCTGACACCTTCTTCTGGAGTGTCTGAAGATGGCTACAGTGTACTTATATCTAATAAACATATAAATAAATAAATAAATAAACATTTTTTAAAAAGGATAAGAAAGAAAGAAAGACCAGGCAAACCTTCCATCCTTATCTCTGTCAGTCTGTCTGTCTGTCAGTCTGTCTGATCCCTTGGAACTGGAGATGGGCCACCATATAGTTGCTGTTAGTTGATCCCAGGTTCTCTGGAAGAGGAGACAATGCTGTTAATTGTTGAGCCCAATCAGTGGCCCTACCCGTCTTTAAATATTTAGAAGTATATGTGAGGCTGTGTTTATGTACATCATATGCAGACCATAAGAGGGATTTAGATTCTCCAGAATCTGACACCCTCTTCTGGATTGTCTGAAGACAGCTACAGTGTACTTATATCTCATAAATACATAAATACATAAATAAATAAATAAATAAACATTTTTTAAAAAGGATAAGAAAGAAAGTAAGACCAGGCAGGCCTGCCATCCTTATCTCTGTCTTTCTGTCTGTCTGTCTGTCTGATCCCCTGGAACTGGAGATGGGCCACCATATAGTTGGTGGTAGTTGATCCCAGGTGCTCTGGAAGAGGAGACAGTGCTCTTAATTGTTGAGCCCTTTCAGTGGCCCCACCCATTTTTAATTTTTAGAAGTATATGTGATGCTGTGTTTATGTACATCATATTCAGACCATAAGAGGGATTTAGATTCTCTAGAATCTGTCACCCTCTTCAGGAGTGTCTGAAGACAGCTACAGTGTACTTATATCTAATAAATAAATAAATAAATAAATAAATAAATAAATAACCTTTTTTAAAAAAGTATAAGAAATAAAGAAAGACCAGGCAGGCCTGCCATCCTTATCTCTGTCTCTCTGTCTGTCTGTCTGTCTGATCCACTGGAACTGGAGATGGGCCACCATAAGGTGCTGGAGTTTATCCCAGGTTCTCTGAAAGAGGAGACAATGCTGTTAATTGTTGAGCCCTCTCAGTGGCCCCACACATCTTTAAATTTTTAGAAGTATATGTGAGGCTGTGTTTATGTACATCATATGCAGACCATAAGAGGGATTTAGATTCTCCAGAATCTGACACCCTCTTCTGGAGTGTCTGAACAGCTACAGTGTACTTATATCTAATAAATAAATAAATAAATAAATAAATAAATAAATAAATAAATAAATAAATAAACAAATATTTTTTTAAAAAAAGGATAAGAAAGAAAGAAAGACCAGGCAGGCCTGCCATCCTTATCTCTGTCTTTCTGTCTGTCTGTCTGTCTGATCCCCTGGAACTGGAGATGGGCCACCATATAGTTGGTGGTAGTTGATCCCAGGTGCTCTGGAAGAGGAGACAGTGCTCTTAATTGTTGAGCCCTTTCAGTGGCCCCACCCATTTTTAATTTTTAGAAGTATATGTGATGCTGTGTTTATGTACATCATATTCAGACCATAAGAGGGATTTAGATTCTCTAGAATCTGTCACCCTCTTCAGGAGTGTCTGAAGACAGCTACAGTGTACTTATATCTAATAAATAAATAAATAAATAAATAAATAAATAACCTTTTTTAAAAAAGTATAAGAAATAAAGAAAGACCAGGCAGGCCTGCCATCCTTATCTCTGTCTCTCTGTCTGTCTGTCTGTCTGATCCACTGGAACTGGAGATGGGCCACCATAAGGTGCTGGAGTTTATCCCAGGTTCTCTGAAAGAGGAGACAATGCTGTTAATTGTTGAGCCCTCTCAGTGGCCCCACACATCTTTAAATTTTTAGAAGTATATGTGAGGCTGTGTTTATGTACATCATATGCAGACCATAAGAGGGATTTAGATTCTCCAGAATCTGACACCCTCTTCTGGAGTGTCTGAACAGCTACAGTGTACTTATATCTAATAAATAAATAAATAAATAAATAAATAAATAAATAAATAAATAAACAAATATTTTTTTAAAAAAAGGATAAGAAAGAAAGAAAGACCAGGCAGGCCTGCCATCCTTTTCACTGTCTGTCTGTCTGTCTGTCTGTCTGTCTGATACCCTGGAACTGGAGATGGACCACCATATAGTTGCTAGTAGTTGATCCCAGGTTCTCTATAGAGGAGACAATGCTGTTAATTGTTGAGCCCTCTCAGTGGCCCCAAACATCTTTTAATTTTTAGAAGTATATGTTAGGCTGTGTTTATGTACATCATATGAAGACCATAAGAGGGATTTAGATTCTCCAGAATCTGACACCTTCTTCTGGAGTGTCTGAAGACGGCTAGAGTGTACTTATATCTAATAAACATATAAATAAACAAATAAACATTTTTTAAAAAGGATAAGAAAGAAAGAAAGACCAGGCAAACCTGCCATCCTTATCTCTGTCAGTCTGTCTGTCTGTCAGTCTGTCTGATCCCTTGGAACTGGAGATGGGCCACCATATAGTTGCTGTTAGTTGATCCCAGGTTCTCTGGAAGAGGAGACAATGCTCTTAATTGTTGAGCACAATCAGTGGCCCTACCCATCTTTAAATATTTAGAAGTATATGTGAGGCTGTGTTTATGTACATCATATGCAGACCATAAGAGGGATTTAGATTCTCCAGAATCTGACACCCTCTTCTGGAGTGTCTGAACAGCTACAGTGTACTTATATCTAATAAATACATAAATAAATATTAAATAAATAAATAAATAAATATTTTTTTTAAAGGATAAGAAAGAAAGAAAGACCAGGCAGGCCTGCCATCCTTATCTCTGTCTGTCTGTCTGTCTGTCTGATCCCTGGGAACTGGAGATGGGCCACCTTGTAGGTGCTGGAGGTTGATCCCAGGTTCTCTGGAAGAGGATACAATGCTGTTAATTTGTTGTGTCCTTTTAGTGGCCCCACCCATTTTTAATTTTTAGAAGTATATGTGAGGCTGTGTTTGTACATCATATGCAGACCATAAGAGGGATTTAGATTCTCTAGAATCTGACACCCTCTTCTGGAGTGTCTGAAGACGGCTACAGTGTACTTATATCTAATAAATACATAAATAAATAAATTAATAAATAAATAAACATTTTTTAAAAAGTATATGAAATAAAGAAAGACCAGGCAGGCCTGCCATCCATATCTCTGTCTGTCTCTCTGTCTGTATATCTGATACCTGGGAACTGGAGATGGGCCACGAATAGTTGCTGGTAGTTGATCCCAGGTTCTCCGGAAGAGGAGACAATGCTGTTAATTGTTGAGCCCTTTCAGTGGAGCCACCCATCTTTAAACATTTAGAAGTATATGTGAGGCTGTGTTTATGTACATCATATGCAGACCATAAGAGGTATTTAGAATCTCCAGAATCTGACACCCTCTTCTGGAGTGTCTGAAGACAGCTACAGTGTACTTATATCTAATAAATAAATAGATAAAAAAATAAATAAATAAATAAACATTTTTTAAAAAGGATAAGTAAGAAAGAAACACCAGGCAGGCCTACCATCCATATCTCTGTCTGTCTGTCTGTCTGTCTGTCTATCTGATCCCCTGGAACTGGAGATGGGCCACCATATAGTTGGTGGTAGTTGATCCCAGGTGCTCTGGAAGAGGAGACAGTGCTCTTAATTGTTGAGCCCTTTCAGTGGCCCCACCCATTTTTAATTTTTAGAAGTATATGTGATGCTGTGTTTATGTACATCATATTCAGACCATAAGAGGGATTTAGATTCTCTAGAATCTGTCACCCTCTTCAGGAGTGTCTGAAGACAGCTACAGTGTACTTATATCTAATAAATAAATAAATAAATAAATAAATAAATAAATAAATAACCTTTTTTAAAAAAGTATAAGAAATAAAGAAAGACCAGGCAGGCCTGCCATCCTTATCTCTGTCTCTCTGTCTGTCTGTCTGTCTGATCCACTGGAACTGGAGATGGGCCACCATAAGGTGCTGGAGTTTATCCCAGGTTCTCTGAAAGAGGAGACAATGCTGTTAATTGTTGAGCCCTCTCAGTGGCCCCACACATCTTTAAATTTTTAGAAGTATATGTGAGGCTGTGTTTATGTACATCATATGCAGACCATAAGAGGGATTTAGATTCTCCAGAATCTGACACCCTCTTCTGGAGTGTCTGAACAGCTACAGTGTACTTATATCTAATAAATAAATAAATAAATAAATAAATAAATAAATAAATAAATAAATAAACAAATATTTTTTTAAAAAAAGGATAAGAAAGAAAGAAAGACCAGGCAGGCCTGCCATCCTTTTCACTGTCTGTCTGTCTGTCTGTCTGTCTGTCTGATACCCTGGAACTGGAGATGGACCACCATATAGTTGCTAGTAGTTGATCCCAGGTTCTCTATAGAGGAGACAATGCTGTTAATTGTTGAGCCCTCTCAGTGGCCCCAAACATCTTTTAATTTTTAGAAGTATATGTTAGGCTGTGTTTATGTACATCATATGAAGACCATAAGAGGGATTTAGATTCTCCAGAATCTGACACCTTCTTCTGGAGTGTCTGAAGACGGCTAGAGTGTACTTATATCTAATAAACATATAAATAAACAAATAAACATTTTTTAAAAAGGATAAGAAAGAAAGAAAGACCAGGCAAACCTGCCATCCTTATCTCTGTCAGTCTGTCTGTCTGTCAGTCTGTCTGATCCCTTGGAACTGGAGATGGGCCACCATATAGTTGCTGTTAGTTGATCCCAGGTTCTCTGGAAGAGGAGACAATGCTCTTAATTGTTGAGCACAATCAGTGGCCCTACCCATCTTTAAATATTTAGAAGTATATGTGAGGCTGTGTTTATGTACATCATATGCAGACCATAAGAGGGATTTAGATTCTCCAGAATCTGACACCCTCTTCTGGAGTGTCTGAACAGCTACAGTGTACTTATATCTAATAAATACATAAATAAATATTAAATAAATAAATAAATAAATATTTTTTTTAAAGGATAAGAAAGAAAGAAAGACCAGGCAGGCCTGCCATCCTTATCTCTGTCTGTCTGTCTGTCTGTCTGATCCCTGGGAACTGGAGATGGGCCACCTTGTAGGTGCTGGAGGTTGATCCCAGGTTCTCTGGAAGAGGATACAATGCTGTTAATTTGTTGTGTCCTTTTAGTGGCCCCACCCATTTTTAATTTTTAGAAGTATATGTGAGGCTGTGTTTGTACATCATATGCAGACCATAAGAGGGATTTAGATTCTCTAGAATCTGACACCCTCTTCTGGAGTGTCTGAAGACGGCTACAGTGTACTTATATCTAATAAATACATAAATAAATAAATTAATAAATAAATAAACATTTTTTAAAAAGTATATGAAATAAAGAAAGACCAGGCAGGCCTGCCATCCATATCTCTGTCTGTCTCTCTGTCTGTATATCTGATACCTGGGAACTGGAGATGGGCCACGAATAGTTGCTGGTAGTTGATCCCAGGTTCTCCGGAAGAGGAGACAATGCTGTTAATTGTTGAGCCCTTTCAGTGGAGCCACCCATCTTTAAACATTTAGAAGTATATGTGAGGCTGTGTTTATGTACATCATATGCAGACCATAAGAGGTATTTAGAATCTCCAGAATCTGACACCCTCTTCTGGAGTGTCTGAAGACAGCTACAGTGTACTTATATCTAATAAATAAATAGATAAAAAAATAAATAAATAAATAAACATTTTTTAAAAAGGATAAGTAAGAAAGAAACACCAGGCAGGCCTACCATCCATATCTCTGTCTGTCTGTCTGTCTGTCTGTCTATCTGATCCCCGGGAACTGGAGATGGGCCACCATATAGTTGCTGGTAGTTGATCCAAGGTTCTCTGGAAGAGGAGACAATGCTGTTAATTGTTGAGCCCTTTCAGTGGCCCCACACTTCTTTAAATATTTAGAAGTATATGTGAGGCTGTGTTTATGTACATCATATTCAGATTATGAAAGGATTTAGATTCTCCAGAATCTGACACCCTCTACTGGAGTGACTGAAGACAGCTACAGTGTACTTATATCTAATAAATAAATAAATAAATAAACAAACATTTTTTTAAAAAAAAGGATAAGAAAGAAAGAAAGACCAGGCAGGCCTGCCATCCTTTTCACTGTCTGTCTGTCTGTCTGTCTGTCTGATCCCCTGGAACTGGAGATGGACCACCATATAGTTGCTGGTAGTTGATCCCAGGTTCTCTATAAGAGGAGACAATGCTGTTAATTGTTGAGCCCTCTCAGTGGTCCCACACATCTTTTAATTTTTAGAAGTATATGTTAGGCTGTGTTTATGTACATCATATGAAGACCATAAGAGGGATTTAGATTCTCCAGAATCTGACACCTTCTTCTGGAGTGTCTGAAGACGGCTACAGTGTACTTATATCTAATAAACATATAAATAAATAAATAAACATTTTTTAAAAAGGATAAGAAAGAAAGAAAGACCAGGCAAACCTGCCATCCTTATCTCTGTCAGTCTGTCTGTCTGTCAGTCTGTCTGATCCCTTGGAACTGGAGATGGGCCACCATATAGTTGCTGTTAGTTGATCCCAGGTTCTCTGGAAGAGGAGACAATGCTGTTAATTGTTGAGCTCTTTCAGTGGCCCCACCCTTCTTTAAATTTTTAGAAGTATATGTGAGGCTGTGTTTATGTATATCATATGCAGACCATAAGAAAGATTTAGATTCTCCAGAATCTGACACCCTCTTCTGGAGTGTCTGAACAGCTACAGTGTACTTATATCTAATAAATAAATAAATAAATAAATAAATAAATAAATAAATAAATAAATAAATAAATAAATAAACTTTATTAAAAAGAATAAGAAATAAAGAAAGACCAGGCAGTCCTGCCAACCTTATCTCTGTCTCTCTGTCTGTCTGTCTGTCTGATCCACTGGAACTGGAGATGGGCCACCATAAGTTGCTGGTAGTTTATCCCAGGTTCTCTGAAAGAGGAGACAATACTGTTAATTGTTAAGCCCTCTCAGTGGCCCCACACATCTTCAAATTTTTAGAAGTATATGTGAGGCTGTGTTTATGTACATCATATGCAGACCATAAGAGGGATTTAGTTTCTCTAGAATCTGACACCCTCTTCTGGAGTGTCTGAAGACAGCTACAGTGTACTTATATCTAATAAATACATAAATATATAAATAAACATTTTTTTAAAAAGGATAAGTAAGAAAGAAAGACCAGGCAGGCCTGCCATCCTTATCACTGTCTGTATGTCTGTCTGTCTGATCCCCTGGAACTGGAGATGGACCACCATATAGTTGCTGGTAGTTGATCCCAGGTTCTCTATAAGAGGAGACAATGCTGTTAATTGTTGAGCCCTCTCAGTGGCCCCACACATCTTTTAATTTTTAGAAGTATATGTTAGGCTGTGTTTATGTACATCATATGAAGACCATAAGAGGGATTTAGATTCTCCAGAATCTGACACCCTCTTCTGGAGTGTCTGAAGACAGCTACAGTGTACTTATATCTCATAAATACATAAATACATAAATAAATAAATAAATAAACATTTTTTAAAGAGAATAAGAAAGAAAGTAAGAACAGGCAGGCCTGCCATCCTTATCTCTGTCTTTCTGTCTGTCTGTCTGTCTGTCTGATCCCCTGGAACTGGAGATGGGCCACCATATAGTTGGTGGTAGTTGATCCCAGGTTCTCTGGAAGAGGAGACAATGCTCTTAATTGTTGAGCCCTTTCAGTGGTCCCACCCATTTTTAATTTTTAGAAGTATATGTGATGCTGTGTTTATGTACATCATATTCAGACCATAAGAGGGATTTAGATTCTCTAGAATCTGTCACCCTCTTCTGGAGTGTCTGAAGACGGCTACAGTGTACTTATATCTAATAAATAAATAAATAAATAAATAAATAAATTAATTAATTAATTAATAAATAAACTTTTTAAAAAAGAATAAGAAATAAAGAAAGACCAGGCAGGCCTGCCATCCTTATCTCTGTCTCTCTGTCTGTCTGTCTGTCTGTCTGATCCACTGGAACTGGAGATGGGCCACCATAAGGTGCTGGAGTTTATCCCAGGTTCTCTGAAAGAGGAGACAATGCTGTTAATTGTTGAGCCCTCTCAGTGGCCCCACACATCTTTAAATTTTTAGATGTATATATGAGGCTGTGTTTATGTACATCATATGCAGACCATAAGAGGGATTTAGATTCTCCAGAATCTGACACCCTGTTCTGGAGTGTCTGAAGACAGCTACAGTGTACTTATATCTAATAAATACATAAATAAATATATAAATAAACATTTTTTTAAAAAGTATAAGAAAGAAAGAAAGACCAGGCAGGCCTGCCATCCTTATCACTGTCTGTATGTCTGTCTTTCTGATCCCCTGGAACTGGAGATGGGCCACCATATAGTTGCTGGTAGTTGATCCCAGGTACTCTGGAAGAGGAGACAATGCTGTTAATTGTTGAGCTTATAGGGTGGCCCCACCCTTCTTTAAATTTTTAGAAGTATATGTGAGGCTGTGTTTATGTACATCATATGCAGACCATAAGAAGGATTTAGATTATCCAGAATCTGACACCCTCTTCTGGAGTGTCTGAACAGCTACAGTGTACTTATATCTAATAAATAAATAAATAAATAAACAAACATTTTTTTTAAAAAAAGGATAAGAAAGAAAGAAAGACCAGGCAGGCCTGCCATCCCTTTCACTGTCTGTCTGTCTGTCTGTCAGTCTGTCAGATCCCCTGGAACTGGAGATGGACCACCATATAGTTGCTGTTAGTTGATCCCAGGTTCTCTGGAAGAGGAGACAATGCTGTTAATTGTTGAGCCCTCTCAGTGGCCCAACACATCTTTTAATTTTTAGAAGTATATGTTAGGCTGTGTTTATGTACATCATATGAAGACCATAAGAGGGATTTAGATTCTACAGAATCTGACACCCTCTTCTGGAGTGTCTGAACAGCTACAGTGTACTTATATCTAATAAATACATAAATAAATATTAAATAAATAAATAAATAAATATTTTTTTTAAAGGATAAGAAAGAAAGAAAGACCAGGCAGGCCTGCCATCCTTATCTCTGTCTGTCTGTCTGTCTGTCTGATCCCTGGGAACTGGAGATGGGCCACCTTGTAGGTGCTGGAGGTTGATCCCAGGTTCTCTGGAAGAGGATACAATGCTGTTAATTTGTTGTGTCCTTTTAGTGGCCCCACCCATTTTTAATTTTTAGAAGTATATGTGAGGCTGTGTTTGTACATCATATGCAGACCATAAGAAGGATTTAGATTCTCTAGAATCTGACACCCTCTTCTGGAGTGTCTGAAGACGGCTACAGTGTACTTATATCTAATAAATACATAAATAAATAAATTAATAAATAAATAAACATTTTTTAAAAAGTATATGAAATAAAGAAAGACCAGGCAGGCCTGCCATCCATATCTCTGTCTGTCTCTCTGTCTGTATATCTGATACCTGGGAACTGGAGATGGGCCACGAATAGTTGCTGGTAGTTGATCCCAGGTTCTCCGGAAGAGGAGACAATGCTGTTAATTGTTGAGCCCTTTCAGTGGAGCCACCCATCTTTAAACATTTAGAAGTATATGTGAGGCTGTGTTTATGTACATCATATGCAGACCATAAGAGGTATTTAGAATCTCCAGAATCTGACACCCTCTTCTGGAGTGTCTGAAGACAGCTACAGTGTACTTATATCTAATAAATAAATAGATAAATAAATAAATAAATAAATAAACATTTTTTAAAAAGGATAAGTAAGAAAGAAACACCAGGCAGGCCTACCATCCATATCTCTGTCTGTCTGTCTGTCTGTCTATCTGATCCCCGGGAACTGGAGATGGGCCACCATATAGTTGCTGGTAGTTGATCCAAGGTTCTCTGGAAGAGGAGACAATGCTGTTAATTGTTGAGCCCTTTCAGTGGCCCCACACTTCTTTAAATATTTAGAAGTATATGTGAGGCTGTGTTTATGTACATCATATTCAGATTATGAAAGGATTTAGATTCTCCAGAATCTGACACCCTCTACTGGAGTGACTGAAGACAGCTACAGTGTACTTATATCTAATAAATAAATAAATAAATAAACAAACATTTTTTTAAAAAAAAGGATAAGAAAGAAAGAAAGACCAGGCAGGCCTGCCATCCTTTTCACTGTCTGTCTGTCTGTCTGTCTGTCTGATCCCCTGGAACTGGAGATGGACCACCATATAGTTGCTGGTAGTTGATCCCAGGTTCTCTATAAGAGGAGACAATGCTGTTAATTGTTGAGCCCTCTCAGTGGTCCCACACATCTTTTAATTTTTAGAAGTATATGTTAGGCTGTGTTTATGTACATCATATGAAGACCATAAGAGGGATTTAGATTCTCCAGAATCTGACACCTTCTTCTGGAGTGTCTGAAGACGGCTACAGTGTACTTATATCTAATAAACATATAAATAAATAAATAAACATTTTTTAAAAAGGATAAGAAAGAAAGAAAGACCAGGCAAACCTGCCATCCTTATCTCTGTCAGTCTGTCTGTCTGTCAGTCTGTCTGATCCCTTGGAACTGGAGATGGGCCACCATATAGTTGCTGTTAGTTGATCCCAGGTTCTCTGGAAGAGGAGACAATGCTGTTAATTGTTGAGCTCTTTCAGTGGCCCCACCCTTCTTTAAATTTTTAGAAGTATATGTGAGGCTGTGTTTATGTACATCATATGCAGACCATAAGAAAGATTTAGATTCTCCAGAATCTGACACCCTCTTCTGGAGTGTCTGAACAGCTACAGTGTACTTATATCTAATAAATAAATAAATAAATAAATAAATAAATAAATAAATAAATAAATAAATAAATAAATAAACTTTATTAAAAAGAATAAGAAATAAAGAAAGACCAGGCAGTCCTGCCAACCTTATCTCTGTCTCTCTGTCTGTCTGTCTGTCTGATCCACTGGAACTGGAGATGGGCCACCATAAGTTGCTGGTAGTTTATCCCAGGTTCTCTGAAAGAGGAGACAATACTGTTAATTGTTAAGCCCTCTCAGTGGCCCCACACATCTTCAAATTTTTAGAAGTATATGTGAGGCTGTGTTTATGTACATCATATGCAGACCATAAGAGGGATTTAGTTTCTCCAGAATCTGACACCCTCTTCTGGAGTGTCTGAAGACAGCTACAGTGTACTTATATCTAATAAATACATAAATATATAAATAAACATTTTTTTTAAAAAGGATAAGTAAGAAAGAAAGACCAGGCAGGCCTGCCATCCTTATCACTGTCTGTATGTCTGTCTGTCTGATCCCCTGGAACTGGAGATGGACCACCATATAGTTGCTGGTAGTTGATCCCAGGTTCTCTATAAGAGGAGACAATGCTGTTAATTGTTGAGCCCTCTCAGTGGCCCCACACATCTTTTAATTTTTAGAAGTATATGTTAGGCTGTGTTTATGTACATCATATGAAGACCATAAGAGGGATTTAGATTCTCCAGAATCTGACACCCTCTTCTGGAGTGTCTGAACAGCTACAGTGTACTTATATCTAATAAATAAATAAATAAATAAATAAATAAATAAATAAATAAATAAATAAATAAATATTTTTTAAAAGGATAAGAAAGAAAGAAAGACCAGGCAGGCCTGCCATCCTTATCTCTGTCTGTCTGTCTGTCTGTCTGATCCCCTGGAACTGGAGATGGGCCACCTTGTAGGTGCTGGAGGTTGATCCCAGGTTCTCTGGAAGAGGATACAATGCTGTTAATTGTTGTGTCCTTTCATTGGCCCCACCCATTTTTAATTTTTAGAAGTATATGTGAGGCTGTGTTTATGTACATCATATGCAGACCATAAGAGGGATTTAGATTCTCTAGACTCTGACACCCTCTTCTGGAGTGTCTGAAGACGGCTACAGTGTACTTATATCTAATAAATACATAAATAAATAAATTAATAAATAAATAAACATTTTTTAAAAAGTATATGAAATAAAGAAAGACCAGGCAGGCCTGCCATCCATATCTCTGTCTGTCTCTCTGTCTGTATATCTGATCCCTGGGAACTGGAGATGGGCCACGAATAGTTGCTGGTAGTTGATCCCAGGTTCTCCGGAAGAGGAGACAATGCTGTTAATTGTTGAGCCCGTTCAGTGGAGCCACCCATCTTTAAATATTTAGAAGTATATGTGAGGCTGTGTTTATGTACATCATATGCAGACCATAAGAGGTATTTAGAATCTCCAGAATCTGACACCCTCTTCTGGAGTGTCTGAAGACAGCTACAGTGTACTTATATCTAATAAATAAATAGATAAAAAAATAAATAAATAAATAAACATTTTTTAAAAAGGATAAGTAAGAAAGAAAGACCAGGCAGGCCTGCCATCCATATCTCTGTCTGTCTGTCTGTCTGTCTATCTGATCCCCGGGAACTGGAGATGGACCACCATATAGTTGCTGGTAGTTGATCCAAGGTTCTCTGGAAGAGGAGACAATGCTGTTAATTGTTGAGCCCTTTCAGTGGCCCCACACTTCTTTAAATATTTAGAAGTATATGTGAGGCTGTGTTTATGTACATCATATTCAGATTATAAGAGGATTTAGATTCTCCAGAATCTGACACCCTCTACTGGAGTGACTGAAGACAGCTACAATGTACTTATATATAATAAATACATAAGTAAATAAATAAATAAATAAACATTTTTTAAAAAGGATAAGAAAGAAAGTAAGACCAGGCAGGCCTGCCATCCTTATCTCTGTCTGTCTCTCTGTCTGTCTGATCCCCTGGAACTGGAGATGGGCTACCATAAAGTTGCTAGTAGTTGATCCCAGGTTCTCTGGAAGAGGAGACAATGCTGTTAATTGTTGATCCCTATCAGTGGCCCTACCCATCTTTAAATATTTAGAAGTATATGTGAGGCTGTGTTTATGTACATCATATGCAGACCATAAGAGGGATTTATATTCTCCAGAATCTGACACCCTCTTCTGGAGTGTCTGAACAGCTACAGTGTACTTATATCTAATAAATACATAAATAAATAAATAAATAAATAAATAAATAAATAAATAAATAAATAAATAAATAAATATTTTTTTAAAAGGATAAGAAAGAAAGAAAGACCAGGCAGGCCTGCCATCCTTATCTCTGTCTGTCTGTCTGTCTGTCTGATCCCCTGGAACTGGAGATGGGCCATCTTATAGGTGCTGGAGGTTGATCCCAGGTTCTCTGGAAGAGGAGACAATGCTGTTAATTGTTGAGTCCGTTCAGTGGCCCCACCCATTTTTAATTTTTAGAAGAATATGTGAGGCTGTGTTTATGTACATCATATGCAGATATAAGAGGGATTTAGATTCTCTAGAATCTGACACCCTCTTCTGGAGTGTCTGAAGACGGCTACAGTGTACTTATATCTAATAAATACATAAATAAATAAATTAATAAATAAATAAACATTTTTTAAAAAGTATATGAAATAAAGAAAGACCAGGCAGGCCTGCCATCCATATCTCTGTCTGTCTCTCTGTCTGTATTTCTGATCCCTGGGAAGTGGAGATGGGCCACGAATAGTTGCTGGTAGTTGATCCCAGGTTCTCCGGAAGAGGAGACAATGCTGTTAATTGTTGAGCCCATTCAGTGGAGCCACCCATCTTTAAATATTTAGAAGTATATGTGAGGCTGTGTTTATGTACATCATATGCAGACCATAAGAGTTATTTAGAATCTCCAGAATCTGACACCCTCTTCTGGAGTGTCTGAAGACAGCTACAGTGTTCTTATATCTAATCAATAAATAGATAAAAAAATAAATAAATAAATAAACATTTTTTAAAAAGGATAAGAAAGAAAGAAAGAACAGGCAGGCCTGCCATCCATATCTCTGTCTGTCTGTCTGTCTGTCTATCTGATCCCCGGGAACTGGAGATGGGCCACCATATAGTTGCTGGTAGTTGATCCAAGGTTCTCTGGAAGAGGAGACAATGCTCTTAATTGTTGAGCCTTTTCAGTGGCCCCACACTTCTTTAAATATTTAGAAGTATATGTGAGGCTGTGTTTATGTACATCATATTCAGATTATAAGAGGATTTAGATTCTCCAGAATCTGACACCCTATACTGGAGTGTTTGAAGACAGCTACAGTGTCCTTATATCTAATAAATACATAAATAAATAAATAAATAAATGAATAAATAAATATTTTTGAAAAAGGATAAGAAAGAAAGTAAGACAAGGCAGGCCTGCCATCCTAATCTCTGTCTGTCTGTCTGTCTGTCTGACCCCTGGAACTGGAGATGGGCCACCATATAGTTGCTGGTAGTTGATCCAAGGTTCTCTGGAAGAGGAGACAATGCTGTTAATTGTTCAGCCCTTTCAGTGGCCCCACACTTCTTTAAATATTTAGAAGTATATGTGAGGCTGTGTTTATGTACATCATATTCAGATTATAAGAGGATTTATTCTCCAGAATCTGACACCCTCTACTGGAGTGACTGAAGACAGCTACAGTGTACTTATATATAATAAATACATAAGTAAATAAATAAATAAATAAACATTTTTTAAAAAGGATAAGAAAGAAAGTAAGACCAGGAAGGCCTGCCATCCTTATCTCTGTCTGTCTCTCTGTCTGTCTGATCCCCTGGAACTGGAGATGGGCTACCATAAAGTTGCTGGTAGTTGATCCCAGGTTCTCTGGAAGAGGAGACAATGCTGTTAATTGTTGAGCCCTTTCAGTGGCCCCACCCATTTTTAATTTTTAGAAGTATATGTGATGCTGTGTTTATGTACATCATATTCAGACCATAAGAGGGTTTTACATTCTCTAGAATCTGTCACCCTCTTCTGGAGTGTCTGAAGACGGCTACAGTGTACTTATATCTAATAAATACATAAATAAATAAATAAATAAATAAATAAATAAATAAATAAATAAACATTTTTTAAAGTATACGAAATAAAGAAAGACAGGGCAGGCCTGCCATCCTTATCTCTGTCTCTCTGTCTGTCTGTCTGTCTGATCCACTGGAACTGGAGATGGGCCACCATAAGGTGCTGGTAGTTTATCCCAGGTTCTCTAAAAGAGGAGACAATGCTGTTAATTGTTGAGCCCTCTCAGTGGCCTCACACATCTTTAAATTTTTAGAAGTATATGTGAGGCTGTGTTTATGTACATCATATGCAGTCCATAAGAGGGATTTAGATTCTCCAGAATCTGACACCCTCTTCTGGAGTGTCTGAAGACAGCTTCAGTGTACTTATATCTAATAATTACATAAATAAATATATAAATAAACATTTTTTTAAAAAGGATAAGAAAGAAAGAAAGACCAGGCAGGCCTGCCATCCTTAGCACTGTCTGTATGTCTGTCTGTCTGATCCCCTGGAACTGGAGATGGGCCACCATATAGTTGCTGGTACTTGATCCCAGGTACTCTGGAAGAGGAGACAATGCTGTTAATTGTTGAGCTTTTAGAGTGGCCCCACCCTTCTTTAAATTTTTAGAAGTATATGTGAGGCTGTGTTTATGTACATCATATGCAGACCATAAGAGGGATTTAGATTCTCCAGAATCTGACACCCTCTTCTGGAGTGTCTGAACAGCTACAGTGTACTTATATCTAATAAATAAATAAATAAATAAATAAATAAATAAATAAATAAATAAACATTTTTTAAAAAGGATAAGTAAGAAAGAATGTAAGACTAGGCAGGCCTGCCATCCATATCTCTGTCTGTCTGTCTGTCTGTCTATCTGATCCCCGGGAACTTGAGATGGGCAACCATATAGTTGCTGGTAGTTGATCCAAGGTTCTCTGGAAGAGGAGACAATGCTGTTAATTGTTGAGCCCTTTCAGTGGTCCCACACTTCTTTAAATATTTAGAAGTATATGTGAGGCTGTGTTTATGTACATCATATTCAGATGATAAGAGGATTTAGATTCTGCAGAATCTGACACCCTATAATGGAGTATCTGAAGACAGCTACAGTGTACTTATATATAATAAATACATAAATAAATAAATAAATAAATAAATAAATAAACATTTTTGAAAAAGGATAAGAAAGAAAGTAAGACCAGGCAGGCCTGCCATCCTTATCTCTGTCTGTCTGTCTGTCTGTCTGATCCCCTGGAACTGGAGATGGGCCACCATATAGTTGCTGGTAGTTGATCCAAGGTTCTCTGGAAGAGGAGAAAATGCTGTTAATTGTTGAGCCCTTTCAGTGGCCCCACACTTCTTTAAATATTTAGAAGTATATGTGAGGCTGTGTTTATGTACATCATATTCAGATTATAAGAGGATTTAGATTCTCTAGAATCTGACACCCTCTTCTTGAGTGTCTGAAGACGGCTACAGTGTACTTATATCTAATAAATACATAAATAAATAAATAAATAAATAAATAAATAAATAAACATTTTTTAAAAAGTATAAGAAAGAAAGAAAGACCAGGCAGGCCTGCCATCCATATCTCTGTCTGTCTGTCTGTCTGTCTATCTGATCCCCGGGAACTGGAGATGGGCCACCATATAGTTGCTGGTAGTTGATCCAAGGTTCTCTGGAAGAGGAGACAATGCTGTTAATTGTTGAGCCCTTTCAGTGGCCCCACACTTCTTTAAATATTTAGAAGTATATGTGAGGCTGTGTTTATGTACATCATATTCAGATTAAAAGAGGATTTAGATTCTCCAGAATCTGACACCCTATACTGGAGTGTCTGAAGACAGCTACAGTGTACATATATATAATTAATAAATAAATAAATAAATAAATAAATAAATAAATAAATAAATAAATAAACATTTTTTAAAAAGGATAAGAAAGAAAGTAAGACCAGGCAGGCCTGCCATCCTTATCTCTGTCTGTCTGTCTGTCTGTCTGATCCCCTTGAACTGGAGATGGGCCACCATATAGTTGCTGGTAGTTGATCCAACGTTCTCTGGAAGAGGAGAAAATGCTGTTAATTGTTGAGCCCTTTCAGTGGCCCCACACTTCTTTAAATATTTAGATGTATATGTGAGGCTGTGTTTATGTACATCATATTCAGATTATAAGAGGATTTAGATTCTCTAGAATCTGACACCCTCTTCTGGAGTGTCTGAAGACAGCTACAGTGTACTTATATCTAATAAATACATACATAAATAAATAAATAAATAAATAAATAAATAAATAAATAAATAAACATTTTTAAAAATGTATAAGAAATAAAGAAAGACCAGGCAGGCCTGCCATCCTCATCTCTGTCTCTCTGTCTGTCTGTCTGTCTGATCCAATGGAGCTGGAGATGGGCCAGCATAAGGTGCTGGTAGTTTATCCCAGGTTCTCTGAAAGAGGAGACAATGCTGTTAATTGTTGAGACCTCTCAGTGGCCCCACACATCTTTAAATTTTTAGAAGTATATGTGAGGCTGTGTTTATGTACATCATATGCAGACCATAAGAGGGATTTAGATTCTCCAGAATCTGACACCCTCTTCTGGAGTGTCTGAAGACAGCTACAGTGTACTTATATCTAATAAATAAATAGATAAATAAATAAATAAATAAATAAATAAATAAATAAATATTTTTTAAAAAGGATAAGAAAGAAAAAAAGAAAGAAAGAAAGAAAGAAAGAAAGAAAGAAAGAAAGAAAGAAAGAAAGAAAGAAAGAAAATAAGAAAGAAAGAAAGAAAGAAAGAAAGACTAGGCAGGCCTGCCATCCTTATCTCTGTCTGTCTGTCTGTCTGTCTGTCTGTCTGATCCCCTGGAACTGGAGATGGGCCACCATAAGGTGCTGGTAGTTTATCCCAGGTTCTCTGAAAGAGGAGACAATGCTGTTAATTGTTGAGCCCTCTCAGTGGCCCCACCCATCTTTAAATTTTTAGAAGTATATGCAAGGCTGTGTTTATGTACTGAATATGCAGACCATAAGAGGGATTTAGATTCTCCAGAATCTGACACCCTCTTCTGGAGTGTCTGAAGACAGCTACAGTGTACATATATCTAATAAATACATAAATAAATATATAAATTAACATTTTTTAAAAAAGGATAAGAAAGAAAGAAAGACCAGGCAGGCCTGCCATCCTTATCACTGTCTGTATGTCTGTCTGTCTGATCCCCTGGAACTGGAGATGGGCCACCATATAGTTGCTGGTAGTTGATCCCAGGTACTCTGGAAGAGGAGACAATGCTGTTAATTGTTGAGCTTTTAGAGTGGCCCCACCCTTCTTTAAATTTTTAGAAGTATATGTGAGGCTGTGTTTATGTACCTCATATGCAGACCATAAGAGGGATTTAGATTCTCCAGAATCTGACACCCTCTTCTGGAGTGTCTGAACAGCTACAGTGTACTTATATCTAATAATAAATAAATAAATAAATAAATAAATAAATAAATAAATAAATAAATAAACAAACATTTTTTTAAAAAAAGGATACGAAAGAAAGAAAGACCAGGCAGGCCTGCCATCCTTATCACTGTCTGTCTGTCTGTCTGTCTGATCCCCTGGAACTGGAGATGGGCCACCTTTTAGGTGCTGGTAGTTGATTCCAGGTTCTCTGGAAGATTAGACAATGCTGTTAATTTTTGAGTCCTTTCAGTGGCCCCACCTATTTATAATTTTTAGAAGTATATGTGAGGCTGTGTTTATGTACATCATATTCAGACCATAAGAGGGATTTAGATTCTCTAGAATCTGACACCCTCTTCTGGAGTGTCTGAAGACGGCTACAGTGTACTTATATCTAATAAATACATAAATAATTAAATAAATAAATAAATAAATAAACATTTTTTTAAAAAGTAGAAGAAATAAAGAAAGACCAGGCAGGCCTGCCATCCTTATCTCTGTCTCTCTGTCTGTCTGTCTGTCTGTCTGATCCACTGGAACTGGAGATGGGCCACCATAAGGTGCTGGTAGTTTATCCCAGGTTCTCTGAAATAGGAGACAATGCTGTTAATTGTTGAGCCCTCTCATTGGCCCCACACATCTTTAAATTTTTAGAAGTATATGTGAGGCTGTGTTTATGTACATCATATGCAGACCATAAGAGGGATTTAGATTCTCCAGAATCTGACACCCTCTTCTGGGGTGTCTGAAGACAGCTACAGTGTACTTATATCTAATAAATACATAAATAAATATATAAATAAACATTTTTTTGAAAAGGATAAGAAAGAAAGAATGACCAGGCAGGCCTGCCATCCTTATCACTGTCTGTATGTCTGTCTGTCTGATCCCCTGGAACTGGAGATGGGCCACCATATAGTTGCTGGTAGTTGATCCCAGGTACTCTGGAAGAGGAGACAATGCTGTTAATTGTTGAGCTTTTAGAGTGGCCCAACCCTTCTTTAAATTTTTAGAAGTATATGTGAGGCTGTGTATATGTACATCATATGCAGACCAAAAGAGGGATTTAGATTCTCCAGAATCTGACACCCTCTTCTGGAGTGTCTGAACAGCTACAGTGTACTTATATCTAATAATAAATAAATAAATAAATAAATAAATAAATAAATAAATAAATAAACATTTTTTTAAAAGTATAAGAAAGAAAGAAAGTCCAGGCAGGCCTCCATCCTTACCTCTGTCAGTCTGTCTGTCTGTCTGTCTGATCCCTTGGAACTGGAGATGGGCCACCATATAGTTGCTGTTAGTTGATCCCAGGTTCTCTGGAAGAAGAGACAATGCTGTTAATTGTTGAGCCCTTTCAGTGGCTCCACCTATTTTTAAATTTTTAGAAGTATATGTTAGGCTGTGTTTACGTACATCATATGCAGACCATAAGAGGGATTTAGATTCTCCAGAATCTGACACCCTCTTCAGGAGTGTCTGAAGACAACTACAGTGTACTTATATCTAATAAATACATAAATAAATAAATAAAAAATAAATAAACATTATTTTAAAAGGATAAGAAAGAAAGAAAAACCAGGCAGGCCTGCCCTCCTTATCTCTGTCTGTCTGTCTCTCTGTCTGATCCCCTGGAACTGGAGATGGGCCACCTTTTAGGTGCTGGTAGTTGATCCCAGGTTCTCTGGAAGAGGAGACAATGCTGTTAATTGTTGAGTCCTTTCAGTGGCCCCACCTATTTATAATTTTTAGAAGTATATGTGAGGCTGTGTTTATGTACATCATATTCAGACCATAAGAGGGCTTTAGATTCTCTAGAATCTGACACCCTCTTCTGAAGTGTCTGAAGACGGCTACAGTGTACTTATATCTAATAAATACATAAATAAATAAATAAATAAATAAATAAATAAATAAATAAATAAACATTTTTTAAAAAGTATAAGAAATAAAGAAAGACCAGTCAGGCCTGCCATCCATATCTCTGTCTCTCTGTCTGTCTGTGAGTCTGATCCTCTGGAACTGGAGATGGGCCACCATAAGGTGCTGGTAGTTGTTCCCACGTTCTCTGGAAGAGGAGACAATGGTGTTAATTGTTGAGCCCTTTCAGTGGGCCCACCCATCTTTAAATTTTTAGAAGTATATGTGAGGCTGAGTTTATGTACATCATATGCAGACCATAAGAGGGATTTAGATTCTCCAGAAGATGACACCCTCTTCTAGAGTGTCTGAAGACAGCTACAGTGTACTTATATCTAATAAATACATAAATAAATAAATAAATAAATAAATAAATAAATAAATAAATAAACATTTTTTTTTAAAAAGTAGAAGAAATAAAGAAAGACCAGGCAGGCCTGCCATCCTTATCTCTGTCTCTCTGTCTGTCTGTCGGTCTGTCTGATCCACTGGAACTGGAGATGGGCCACCATAAGGTGCTGGTAGTTTATCCCAGGTTCTCTGAAAGAGGAGACAATGCTGTTAATTGTTGAGCCCTCTCATTGGCCCCACACATCTTTAAATTTTTAGAAGTATATGTGAGGCTGTGTTTATGTACATCATATGCAGACCATAAGAGGGATTTAGATTCTCCAGAATCTGACACCCTCTTCTGGGGTGTCTGAAGACAGCTACAGTGTACTTATATCTAATAAATACATAAATAAATATATAAATAAACATTTTTTTGAAAAGGATAAGAAAGAAAGAATGACCAGGCAGGCCTGCCATCCTTATCACTGTCTGTATGTCTGTCTGTCTGATCCCCTGGAACTGGAGATGGGCCACCATATAGTTGCTGGTAGTTGATCCCAGGTACTCTGGAAGAGGAGACAATGCTGTTAATTGTTGAGCTTTTAGAGTGGCCCCACCCTTCTTTAAATTTTTAGAAGTATATGTGAGGCTGTGTATATGTACATAATATGCAGACCAAAAGAGGGATTTAGATTCTCCAGAATCTGACACCCTCTTCTGGAGTGTCTGAACAGCTACAGTGTACTTATATCTAATAATAAATAAATAAATAAATAAATAAATAAATAAATAAATAAATAAATAAACATTTTTTTAAAGTATAAGAAAGAAAGAAAGTCCAGGCAGGCCTCCATCCTTACCTCTGTCAGTCTGTCTGTCTGTCTGTCTGATCCCTTGGAACTGGAGATGGGCCACCATATAGTTGCTGTTAGTTGATCCCAGGTTCTCTGGAAGAAGAGACAATGCTGTTAATTGTTGAGCCCTTTCAGTGGCTCCACCTATCTTTAAATTTTTAGAAGTATATGTTAGGCTGTGTTTACGTACATCATATGCAGACCATAAGAGGGATTTAGATTCTCCAGAATCTGACACCCTCTTCAGGAGTGTCTGAAGACAACTACAGTGTACTTATATCTAATAAATACATAAATAAATAAATAAAACATAAATAAACATTATTTTAAAAGGATAAGAAAGAAAGAAAAACCAGGCAGGCCTGCCCTCCTTATCTCTGTCTGTCTGTCTCTCTGTCTGATCCCCTGGAACTGGAGATGGGCCACCTTTTAGGTGCTGGTAGTTGATCCCAGGTTCTCTGGAAGAGGAGACAATGCTGTTAATTGTTGAGTCCTTTCAGTGGCCCAACCTATTTATAATTTTTAGAAGTATATGTGAGGCTGTGTTTATGTACATCATATTCAGACCATAAGAGGGCTTTAGATTCTCTAGAATCTGACACCCTCTTCTGGAGTGTCTGAAGACGGCTACAGTGTACTTATATCTAATAAATACATAAATAAATAAATAAATAAATAAATAAATAAATAAATAAATAAATAAATAAATAAATAAACATTTTTTAAAAAGTATAAGAAATAAAGAAAGACCAGGCAGGCCTGCCATCCATATCTCTGTCTCTCTGTCTGTCTGTGAGTCTGATCCTCTGGAACTGGAGATGGGCCACCATAAGGTGCTGGTATTTGTTCCCACGTTCTCTGGAAGAGGAGACAATGGTGTTAATTGTTGAGCCCTTTCAGTGGGCCCACCCATCTTTAAATTTTTAGAAGTATATGTGAGGCTGTGTTTATGTACATCATATGCAGACCATAAGAGGGATTTAGATTCTCCAGAAGATGACACCCTCTTCTAGAGTGTCTGAACACAGCTACAGTGTACTTATATCTAATAAATACATAAATAAATAAATAAATAAATAAATAAATAAATAAATAAATAAACATTTTTTTTAAAGTATAAGAAATAAAGAAAGACCAGGCAGGCCTCCATCCTTACCTCTGTCAGTCTGTCTGTCTGTCTGTCTGATCCCTTGGAACTGGAGATGGGCCACCATATAGTTGCTGTTAGTTGATCCCAGGTTCTCTGGAAGAAGAGACAATGCTGTTAATTGTTGAGCCCTTTCAGTGGCTCCACCTATCTTTAAATTTTTAGAAGTATATGTTAGGCTGTGTTTATGTACATCATATGCAGACCATAAGAGGGATTTAGATTCTCCAGAAACTGACACCCTCTTCTGGAGTGTCTAAAGACAACTACAGTGTACTTATATCTAATAAATACATAAATAAATAAATAAATAAATAAATAAATAAATATTATTTTAAAAGGATAAGAAAGAAAGAAAAACCAGGCAGGCCTGCCCTTTTTATCTCTGTCTGTCTGTCTGTCTGATCCCCTGGAACTGGAGATGGGCCACCATATAGTTGCTGGTAGTTGATCCCAGGTTCTCTGGAAGAAGAGACAATGCTGTTAATTGTTGAGCCCTTTCAGTGGGCCCACCCATCTTAAATTTTTAGAAGTGTATGTGAATCTGTGTTTATGTCCAACATATGCAGACCATAAGAGGGATTTATATTCTCCAGAATCTGACACCCTCTTCTGGAGTGTCTGAAGACAGCTACAGTGTACTTATATCTAATAAGTACATAAATAAATAAATAAACATTTTTTAAAAAGGATAAGAAAGAAAGAAAAACCAGGGAGGCCTGCCACCCTTGTCTCTCTTTCTCTTTGTCTGCCTGATCCCCTGGAACTGGAGATGGGCCACCATATAGTTGCTCGTAGTTGATCCCAGGTTCTCTGGTAGAGGAGACAATGCTGTTAATTGTTGAGCCCTTTCAGTGGCCCCACACATCTTTAAATTTTTAGAAGTATATGTGAGGCTGTGTTTATGTACATCATATGCAGACCAAAAGAGGGATTTAGATTCTCCAGAATCTGATACCATCTCCAGGAGTGTCTGAAGACAGCTACAGTGTACTTATATATAATAAATACATAAATAAATAAATAAATAAATAAATAAATAAATAAATAAATAAATAAATAAATAAACATTTTTTAAAAGTATAAGAAAGAAAGAAAGACCAGGCAGGCCTGCCATCCTTATCTCTGTCTCTCTGTCTGTCTGTCTGTCTGTCTGATCCACTGGAACTGGAGATGGGCCACCATAAGGTGCTGGTAGTTTATCCCAGGTTCTCTGAAAGAGGAGACAATGCTGTTAATTGTTGAGCCCTTTCAGTGGCCCCACCCATCTTTAAATTTTTAGAAGTATATGCGAGGCTGTGTTTATGTACCGAATATGCAGACCATAAGAGGGATTTATATTCTCCAGAATCTGACACCCTCTTCTGGAGTGTCTGAAGACAGCTACAGTGTACTTATATCTAATAAATTCATAAATATACAAATAAACATTTTTAAAAAAGGATAATAAAGAAAGAGAGACCAGGCAGGCCTGCCATCCTTGTCTGTCTGTCTGTCTGTCTGATCCCCTGGAACTGGAGATGGGCCACCATATAATTGCTGGTAGTTGATCCCAGGTTCTCTGGAAGAGGAGTCAGTGCTGTTAATTGTTGAGCCCTTTCAGTGGCCCCACCCATCTTTAAATTTTTAGAAGTATATGTGAGGCTGTGTTCATGTACATCATATGCAGACCATAAGAGGGATATAGATTCTCCAGAATCTGACACCCTCTTCGGGAGTGTTTGAAGACAGCTACAGTGTACTTATATCTAATAAATACATACTTAAATTAATAAACATTTTTTTAAAAGGATAAGAAAGAAGGAAAGACAAGGTAGGCCTGCCATCCTTAACTCTATCTGTCTGTATGTCTGTCTGTCTGTCTGATCCCCTGGAACTGGAGATGGGCCACCATATAGTTGCTGGTAGTTGATCCCAGGTTCTCTATAAGAGGAGACAATGCTGTTAATTGTTGATCCCTTTCATTGGACCCACACAACTTTAAATTTTTAGATGTAAATGTGAGGCTGTGTGTATGTACATCATATGAAGACCATAAGAGGGATATAGATTCTCCAGAATCTTACACCCTCTTCTGGAGTGTCTGAAGACAGCTACATTGTACGTATATCTAATAAATACATAAATAAATAAATAAATAAATAAATAAATAAATAAATAAATAAATAAACAAACATTTTTTAAAAGGGATAAGAAAGAAAGAAAAACCAGGCAGGCCTGCCATCCTTGTCTGTCTTTCTCTCTGTCTGTCTGTCTTGCCTAGCCCCTTGAGTAGCCTAGCCTAGTCCCTTGCCTTGACTATCCCAGCCCCTTGCCTAGCCTAGCCTAGCCCAGCCCTGCCTTGCCTATCCCTGCCTATCCCTGTCTTTAACCAGGCTGGCCTCGAACTCAGAATTTGACTGCCTCTGCCTCCAGAGTGCTCTCATTAAGAGCTCGAGCCACCACTGACTGTTGGGTTTTCTAAATCTTACATAGGTATGGTCTGTTTCTCAGCTGTGAAACCCTAATTAACACATGTAGTCTGTCCTAGGTCAGCCATAGCTACAGACTGAGGCCTTTTCTAAAACAAAACAAAAGAAAACAAAAAATAGAAATAATAAAATAAATAAATTAAGCAACCACATGATATCTTTTCTTTCTTTCAATGATACTCAGAGCTTGAAGCAGTTCACCCATGAGACCTCAGCTCCGGACATTGAGGCTCTTTCCCTAACAAGTATTATGGCTGAACCTGAGGGCTTCTACTGCTGATTTGTGTCCCCCACTTTAAAAAAATAGTTGTTTTCAAAGGCTGCAGGTTCTTAGCCCTGTTCCTTGTTACAGTTGAGTCACAGCCCTGAAAGTTCAGTGGTAGTTAAAGGCACTGAGAAGGGCTTCCTATAGACATCAAAGACCAAGTCTTTGTTTTTAAAAAGTTAATCTGGATTCCCCCACCCCCTGGCATCCTTAGAATTTCTAGAAAGGAAGGCAGGGACCTGGGCAGAAGGGTGCAAGGCTACTGGTGTTTGTAAGTGGTAACAGAAAGCTTTCTCTTGTTGGTACCCTACCCCAAGTTACACTGTCACTTCTTTTTCCTAGTTGTTGTTTTGTAGGTTTGTATTCTCAACATAGACCCTTTTCCTTCCTAACCTTGGCTGTCCTGAACCTTACTGTCCTTGAACTCAGTGATTTGCCTGTCTTGCTGGGATGAAACTGTGAGCTACCATCCAGAAGGAAGCACCCTGCTGAGGTTAGATTGGGGTCTCTTCATTTTCCTCTATGAACATGCATATGGCAGGCCTGTTCTTTCTTTTTTACTTTTCCTTTTCTTTTTAAGATTTATTTATTTATTATATTTAAGTATGCTGTAGCTATCTTCAGACAGTCCAGAAGAGGGTGTCAGATTCTGAAGAATCTAAATCATTCTTATTGTCTGCATATGATGTATATAAACACAGCCTCACATATACTCAAAAAAAAAGAAAGATGTGGCTACAGAGAGGGCTCAACAATTAAGAGCATTGTCTCCTCTTCCAGAGAACCTGGGCTCAATTACCAGTATTATATATGGTGGCCCATCTCCAGTTCCAGGGGATCTAATACTCTGTTCTGGAGTCTGTGGGCACAGCATACACATGCAAAACATTCTTACACAATCATTGAGAGAGGAGAGAGAGGGGTTGAGAGAGAGGGGAGGTAATCATACCTCCTGACGAGTTTGAAGACCTGAGCTTCATCACTCACACAAATAAATAAATGCAAAATATTTTTTTATAAATAAACTCTGCCATTGCCCTTTAAAAATTCCTAGAAAACAAGTTTTATAAGCAACAGTTATATTTACTATATCTAAAGTACAGTCATGAGCATATTCAATAAATAGAAAAAGGCCTGTTAGTCTTAGAAATGGAAAAGACAAACCAAGGAAGGTTTGCAATTACATAATGAGGCAGCTCAGCCCAGCTCTAAGGTTGGAAATAAGACTCGAGAATAGGATACACCTGAAGACAACCAGCCATTGTTTTTTGTTTTGGAGGCTGAAAGGATACACCTGAAGACAGCCAATGCTGTGTGATGGTGATCTGGTATTTTTTTTTTTTTAATTTTTAAAAACTTTAACACTTTTTATAAAACTTTTATAAAAACTCTTTCTTTCTCTCTCTTTCTTTCTCTCTCTCTCTTTCTCTCTCTCTCTCTTTCTCTCTCTCTCTTTCTCTCTCTCTCTCTCTTTCTTTCTCTCTCTCTCTTTCTTTTTCTCTCTCTCTTTCTTTCTCTCTTTTTTTCTCTCTCTCTCTTTCTTTCTCTCTCTCTCTTTCTTTCTCTCTCTCTCTTTCTTTCTCTCTCTCTCTTTCTTTCTCTCTCTCTCTTTCTTTCTCTCTCTTTCTCTTTCTTTCTCTCTCTCTCTTTCTTTCTCTCTCTTTCTCTTTCTTTGTTTCTTTCCTCACCCTAGCCCCTACCCTAGCCCTGTCTTTCACCAAGGTGGCCTCGAACTCAGAAACTGACTGCCTCTGCCTACAGAGTGCTCTCATTAAGAGCTTGAGCCACCACTGAATGTAGGGTTTTCTAAGCCTTACCTTGCTCTTGGTGTCTGTTCTCAGCTGTGAAACCCTAATTAACACAAGTAGGCAGTCCTGGGTCAGCCAGAGCTACAGACAGAGGACTTCTCTAAAAACAAATAAAACAAAACAAAACAACAAATAGAAATAATAAAATACATAAATTAAGCAACCACAGCATAGCTTTTCTCTATCTAGGTGGTACTCAGAAATTCCAGCAGTTGGCCTGTGACACCTCAGCTCAGTATATGTGAGGCTGTGTTTATGTACATCATATGCAGACCATAAGAGGGATTTACATTCTCCAGAATCTGACACCCTCCTCTGGAGTGTCTAAAGAAAGCTACAGTGTACTTATATCTAAGAAATACATAAATAAATAAATAAATAAATAAATAAATAAATAAATAAATATTTTTTAAAAAGGATAAGAAAGAAAGAAAGACCAGGCAGGCCTGCCATCTTTATCTCTGTCGGTCTGTCTGTCTGTCTGATCCCCTGGAACTGGAGATGGGCCACATTGTAGGTGCTGGTAGTTGATCCCAGGTTCTCTGGAAGAGGAGACAATGCTGTTAATTGTTGAGCCTTTCAGTGGCCCCACCCATTTTAAATTTTTGGAAGTATATGTGAGGCTGTGTTTATGTACATCATATTCAGACCATAAGAGGGATTTAGATTCTCCAGAATCTGACACCATCTTCTGGAGTGTCTGAAGACGGCTACAGTGTACTTATATCTAATAAATAAATAAATAAATAAATAAATAAACATTTTTTAAAAAGTATAAGAAATAAAGAAAGAGCAGTCAGGCCTGCCATCCTTATCTCTGTCTCTCTGTCTGTCTGTCTGTATGATCCACTGGAACTGGAGATGGGCCACCATAAGGTGCTGGTAGTTTATCCCAGGTTCTCTGAAAGAGGAGACAATGCTGTTAATTGTTGAGCCCTCTCAGTGGCCCCACACATCTTTAAATTTTTAGAAGTATATGTGAGGCTGTGTTTATGTACATCATATGCAGACCATAAGAGGGATTTAGATTCTCCAGAATCTGACACCCTCTTCTGGAGTGTCTGAAGACAGCTACAGTGTACTTATATCTAATAAATACATAAATAAATATATAAATAAACATTTTTTTAAAAAGGATAAGAAAGAAAGAAAGACCAGGCAGGCCTGCCATCCTTATCACTGTCTGTATGTCTGTCTGTCTGATCCCCTGGAACTGGAGATGGGCCACCATATAGTTGCTGGTAGTTGATCCCAGGTACTCTGGAAGAGGAGACAATGCTGTTAATTGTTGAGCCCTTTCAGTGGCCCCACACTTCTTTAAATATTTAGAAGTATAAATGAGGCTGTGTTTATGTACATCATATTCAGATTATAAGAGGATTTAGATTCTCCAGAATCTGACATCCTCTACTGGAGTGACTGAAGACAGCTACAGTGTACTTATATATAATAAATACATAAGTAAATAAATAAATAAATAAACATTTTTTAAAAAGGATAAGATAGAAAGTAAGACCAGACAAACCTGCCATCCTTATCTCTGTCTGTCTGTCTGTCTGTCTGATCCCCTGGAACTGGAGATGGGCTACCATAAAGTTGCTAGTAGTTGATCCCAGGTTCTCTGAAAGAGGAGACAATGCTGTTAATTGTTGAGCCCTATCAGTGGCCCTACCCATCTTTAAATATTTAGAAGTATATGTGAGGCTGTGTTTATGTACATCATATGCAGACCATAAGAGGGATTTAGATTCTCCAGAATCTGACACCCTCTTCTCGAGTGTCTGAAGACAGCTACAGTGTACTTATATCTAATAAATACATAAATAAATAAATAAATAAATAAATAAATAAATAAATAAACATTTTTTAAAAAGGATAAGAAAGAAAGTAAGACCAGGCAGGCCTGCCATCCTTATCTCTGTCTGTCTGTCTGTCTGTCTGTCTGATCCCCTGGAACTGGAGATGGGCCACCATATAGTTGCTGGTAGTTGATCCCAGGTTCTCTGTAAGAGGAGACAATGCTGTTAATTGTTGAGCCCTTTCAGTGGCCCCACCCATTTTTAATTTTTAGAAGTATATGTGATGCTGTGTTTATGTACATCATATTCAGACCATAAGAGGGATTTAGATACTCTAGAATCTGTCACCCTCTTCTGGAGTGTCTGAAGACGGCTACAGTGTACTTATATCTAATACATAAATAAATAAATAAATAAATAAATAAATAAATAAATAAATAAATAAATAAACATTTTTTAAAAAGTATAAGAAATAAAGAAAGACCAGGCAGGCCTGCCATCCTTATCTCTGTCTCTCTGTCTGTCTGTCTGTCTGATCCACTGGAACTGGAGATGGGCCACCATAAGGTGCTGGTAGTTTATCTCAGGTTCTCTGAAAGAGGAGACAATGCTGTTAATTGTTGAGCCCTCTCAATGGCCCCACACATCTTTAAATTTTTAGAAGTATATGTGAGGCTGTGTTTATGTACATCATATGCAGACCATAAGAGGGATTTAGATTCTCCAGAATCTGACACCCTCTTCTGGAGTGTCTGAAGACAGCTACAGTGTACTTATATCTAATAAATACATAAATAAATATATAAATAAACATTTTTTAAAAAGGATAAGAAAGAAAGAAAGACCAGGCAGGCCTGCCATTTTTATCACTGTCTGTATGTCTGTCTGTCTGATCCCCTGGAACTGGAGATGGGCCACCATATAGTTGCTGGTAGTTGATCCCAGGTACTCTGGAAGAGGAGACAATGCTGTTAATTGTTGAGCTTTTAGAGTGGCCACACCCTTCTTTAAATTTTTAGAAGTATATGTGAGGCTGTGTGGGGCCACTGAAAGTCACATAGAGAGACAGAGAGAGACAGAGAGAGACAAAGAAAGACAGAGAGAGACATAGAGAGACAGAGAGATACATTGAGAGAGACAGAGAGACAGAGAGAGACACAGAGAGAGACAGAGAGAGACACAGAGAGAGACACACAGAGAGACAGAGAGAGACAGAGAGAGACAGAGAGAGACAGAGAGAGACAGAGAGACAGAGAGAGAGACAGAGAGAGACAGAGAAAGACAGAGTGAGACAGAGAGACACAGAGAGAGACAGAGATACACAGAGTGAGAAAGAGAGAGAGACAGAGAGAGACAGAGAGAGAGACAGAGAGAGAGACAAAGAGAGACAGAGAGAGACAGAGTGAGACAGAGAGAGACAGAGAGAGAGACAGAGAGAGACTAAGAAAAACACAGAGAGACCGAGAGAGACAGAGAGAGACAGAGAGAGACAGAGAGAGACCAAGAAAAACACAGAGAGAGACAGAGAGATACAGAGAGAGTCAGAGAGACAGAGAGAGACAGAGTTAGAGACAGAGAGAGACAGAGAGAGAAACAGAGAGAGACAGAGACACACAGAGAGAGACACAGAGAGAGACAGAGAGAGAGACACAGAGAGACAGAGACAGACAGAGAGAGACAGAGAGAGACAGAGATAGAGACAGAGAGAGACAGAGAGAGAGACAGAGAGAGACAGAAAGATACAGAAGGACAGAGAGAGACAGAGAGAGACAGAGAGACAGAGATAGAGACAGAGAAAGACAGAGAGAGACACAGAGAGAGCCTGAGGAAGTCAGAGAGAGAGACACAGAGAGACATAGAAGAGACAAAGAAAGTCACAAGAGAGACAGAAAGAGTCAGACATAGAGACAAAGAAAGACAGAGGGAGATACTGAGAGAGAGAGACAGAGAGAGACAGAGAGAGAAACAGAGAGAGACAGAGACACACAGAGAGAGACACAGAGAGAGACAGAGAGAGAGACACAGAGAGACAGAGACAGACAGAGAGAGACAGAGAGAGACAGAGATAGAGACAGAGAGAGACAGAGAGAGATAGAGAGAGACACAAAGAGACAGAGAGAGACAGAGAGAGACAAAGAAAGACAGAGAGAGACAGAGAGAGACAGAGAGATACAGAGAGAGAGACAGAGAGAGACAGAAAGATACAGAAGGACAGAGAGAGACAGAGAGAGACAGAGAGACAGAGATAGAGACAGAGAAAGACAGAGAGAGACACAGAGAGAGACTGAGGGAGACAGAGAGAGAGACACAGAGAGACATAGAAGAGACAAAGAAAGTCACAAGAGAGACAGAAAGAGTCAGACATAGAGACAAAGAAAGACAGAGGGAGATACTGAGAGAGAGAGACAGAGAGAGACAGAGAGATACAGACAGAGAGACAAAGAGAGACAGAGAGAGACAGAGAGAAAGAGAGAGACAGAGAGAGTCAGAGAGAGACAGAGATAGAGACAGAGAGAGACAGAGAGAGGGACAGAGAGAGACAGAGACAGAGTGAGAAATACAGAGAGAGACAGAGTTAGAGAGAGAGACAGAGAGAGACAGAGAGAGAGACAGAGACAGAGACAGAGAGAGAGACAGAGAGAGACAGAGTGAGACACAGAAAGAGAGAGACAGAGAGAGACAAAGAAAGACACAGAGAGAGACATAGAGAGACAGAGAGATACATTGAGAGAGACATAGAGAGACAGAGAGAGACAGAGATAGAGACAGAGAGAGACAGAGAGAGACACAGAGAGAGACAGAGAGACACAGAGAGACACAGAGAGAGACACAGAGAGACACAGAGAGAGACAGAGATAGACATAGACAGACAGAGACAGACAGAGAGAGACAGAGAGTGAGACAGAGAGAGACAGAGAGAGAGACACCGAAAGACAGAGAGAGACAGAGAGAGACAATGAAAGACACAGAGAGAGACTAAGAGAGACAGAGAGAGACAGAGAGAGACAGAGAGAGACAAAAAAAGACACAGAGAGAGACAGAGAGAGATATAGATAGAGAAAAAGAAAGACAGAGAGAGACACAGAGAGAGAGACAGAGAGAGACAGAGAGAGACAGAGAGAGAGACACAGAGAGACAGAGACAGACAGAGAGAGACAGAGAGAGACAGAGATAGAGACAGAGAGAGACAGAGAGAGATAGAGAGAGACACAAAGAGACAGAGAGAGACAGAGAGAGACAAAGAAAGACAGAGAGAGACAGAGAGAGACAGAGAGACAGAGATAGAGACAGAGAAAGACAGAGAGAGACACAGAGAGAGACTGAGGGAGACAGAGAGAGAGACACAGAGAGACATAGAAGAGACAAAGAAAGTCACAAGAGAGACAGAAAGAGTCAGACATAGAGACAAAGAAAGACAGAGGGAGATACTGAGAGAGAGAGACAGAGAGAGACAGAGAGATACAGACAGAGAGACAAAGAGAGACAGAGAGAGACAGAGAGAAAGAGAGAGACAGAGAGAGTCAGAGAGAGTGTGATTTTCTCATTTTCCTCCTTTTTCAGTGTTTCTCGCCATATTCTGGGTCCTACAGTGTGAATATTTAATTTTCCATGTTTTTCATGTTTTCTCGCCATATTCTGGGTCCTTCAGTTTTTGTTTTTAATTTTCCTCGTTTTTCAGGTTTTCTCACCATATTCCCGGACCTTCAGTGTGAATTTTTAATTTTCCATGTTTTTCAGGTTTTTTCGTCATATTCTGGGTCCTAGAGTGTGATTTTCTCATTTCCACGTTTTTTAGGATTTCTCCCCATATTCGGGGTCCTTCAGTGTGAGTTTTTGATTTCCTACTTTTTCAGGGTTTCTCAATATATTCTGGTTCCTACAGCGTGTATTTTATTTTTCCAAGTTTTCCAAGGGTTTCTAGGCATATTCTGGGTCCTACAGTGTGAACATTTAATTTTCCATGATTATCAGGGTTTCTCAGCATATTCTGGGTCCTGCAGTGTGATTTTCTCATTTTTCACCTTTTTCAAGTTTTTTCGCTATTCTGGGTTCTACATGTGATTTTCTCATTTTCCACCTTTTTCAGGTTTTCTTGCTATATTCCGGGTCCTTCAGTGTGAATTTTTAATTTTCCACGTTTTTCAGGGTTTCTCGGCATATTCTGTTTCCTGCAGTGTGATTTTCTCATTTTCCAAGTTTTTCAGGTTTTTTCGTAATTCTGGGTCTTACAGTGTGATTTTCTCGTTTTTCACCTTTTGCAGGGTTTCTTGCCATATTCTGGGTCCAACAGAGTGTATTTTTAATTTTCCACGTTTTTCCAGTTTCTCACCATATTCTGGGTCCAACAGCGCGTATTTTTAATTTTCCACGTTTTTCAGGGTTTCTCGGCATATTCTGGGTCCTAAAGTGTGATTTTCTCATTTTCAAAGTTTTTCAAGTTTTTTCGCAATTCTGGGTCCTACAGTCATTTATTCTCATTTTCCACCTTTTTCAGGTTTTCTCGCCATATTCGGGGTCTTTCAGTGTGAATTTTTAGTTTTTTACTTTTTTCAGGTTTTCTTGCCATATTCTGGGTCATTCAGTGTGAGTTTTTAATTTTCCACGTTTTTCAGGTTTTTTCGTCATATTCTGGGTACTACAGAGTGATTTTTCTCATTTTCTCGTTTTTCAGGTTTTCTTGCCATATTCCAGGTCCTTCAGGGTGAATTTTTAATTTTCCATGTTTTTCAGTATTTCTCGCCATATTCTGGGTAATACAGTGTGAATTTTTAATTTTCCACTTTTTTCATGGTTTCTCGCCATATTCTGTGTCCGACAGTGTGAATTTTTAATTTTCATGTTTTTCAGGGTTACTCAGCATATTCTAGGTCCTGCAGTGTGATTTTCTCATTTTCCACGTTTTATAAATTTTTTCGTAATTCTGGGTCCTACAGTGTGATTTTCTCATTTTCCAACTTTTTACAGCCTTTCTAGCCATATTTGGGGTCCTTCAGTGTGAGATTTTAATTTTATAATTTTTCAGGGTTTCTCGACATATTCTGTGTCCTACAGCGTGTATTTTTTATTTTCCACATTTCTCAGTTTTTTAAATCATATTCTGAGTCCTAAAGTGTGATCTTCTCATTTCCACGTTTTTCAGGTCTTTCAGTGTGAATTTTTAATTTAACACGTTTTTCAGTATTTCTCGACATATTCTGGGAAATACAGTGTGAATTTTTAATTTCACACTTTTTTATTGGTTTCTCGCCATATTGTGTCCAACAATGTGAATTTTTAATTTTCACTTTTTTCCGTGTTTCTTGGCATATTCTGGGTCCTACAGTGTGAGTTTTTAATTTTCCTCGTTTTTTTCAGGTTTTCTCGCCATATTCAGATTTCTTCAGTGTGAATTTTTAATTTTCCACGTTTTTCAGGTTTTTTCATCATATTCTGGGTCCTACAGTGTGATTTTCTCATTTCCAAGTTTTTCAGGATTTCTTGCCATATTCCAGGTCCTGCAGTGTGAATTTTTAATTTTCCACGTTTTTCAGTATTTCTCCCCATATTTTGGGTAATACATTGTGAATTTTAATTTTCCTCTTTTTTTCATGTTTTCTCGAAATATTCTGTGTCCGACAGTGTGAATTTTTAATTTTCACGTTTTTCAGGTTTTCTCAGCATATTCTGGGTCCTTCAGTTTGAGTTTTTAATTTTCCTCGTTTTTCAGGTTTTCTCGCCAAATTCCGGGTCCTTCAGTGTGAATTTTTAATTTTCCACGATTTTCAGGGATTCTCAGCATATTCTGGGTCCTGCAGTGTGATTTTCTCATTTTCCACCTTTTTCAGGTTTTCTAGCCATATTCCGGGTCCATCAGTGTGAGTTTATAGTTATCTACTTTTTTCAGGGTTGATTGTCATATTCTGGGTAATACAGTGAGAATTTTCATTGTCCAATTTTTTCATGGTTTCTCGCCATAATCTGGTTCCCCCAGCGTATATTTTTAATTTTCCACGTTTTCAGGGTTTCTCGGCATATTCTGGGTCCTACAGTGTGATTTTCCCATTTTCGATGTTTTTCAATTTTTTTTTTCCAAATCTGGGTTCTATAGTGTGATTATTCTCATTTTCCATCTTTTTCATGATTTCTCGCTATATTCTGGGTCCTACAGTGTGAGTTTTGAATTTTCCTTGTTTTTTTGGTTTTCTCGCCATATTAGGGGTCCTTCAGTGTGAATTTTTAATTTTCCACGTTTTCTAAGTTTCTCGCCATATACAGTGTGAATTTTTAATTTTCCACTTTTTTCATGATTCTTGCCATATTCTGTGTCCAACAGTGTCAATTTTTAATTTTCACGTTTTTCAGCATTTCTCGGCATATTCTGGGTCCTGCAGTGTGATTTTCTCATTTTCCACTTTTTCAGGTTTTCTTGCCATATTCCGGTTCCTTCAGTGTGAGTTTTTAATTTTCTAATTCTTTCAGGGTTTTTTGCCATATTCTGGGTCCTACAGCGTGTATTTTTAATTTTCCAAGTTTTTCAGGGTTACTCAGCATATTTTGGGTCCTACAGTGTGATTTTTTTCATTTTCCACCTTTTTCAGGTTTTCTTGCCAATTTCGGGGTACTTCAGTGTGAGTTTTTAATATTCCACTTTTTACAGGGTTAATCGCCATATTCTGCGTCCTACAGTGTGATTTTTAAATTTTCCACGATTCTCAGGGTTTCTCGCCATATTCAGGTCCTACAGTTTGATTTTTTAATTTTAAACGTTTTTAAGTTTTTTTCGTCATGTTCTGGGTCCTACAGTTTGATATTCTCATTATCCAACTTTTTCAAATTTTCTCAGCATATTCTGGGTCCTACATTGTGAATTTTTAATTTTCCACGTTTTTCAAGGTTTCTTGCCATATTCTGGTCCTATAGTGTGATTTTCTCATTTTCCTCCTTTTTCAGTGTTTCTCGCCATATTCTGGGTCCTACAGTGTGAATATTTAATTTTCCATGTTTTTCATGTTTTCTCGCCATATTCTGGGTCCTTCAGTTTTTGTTTTTAATTTTCCTCGTTTTTCAGGTTTTCTCACCATATTCCCGGACCTTCAGTGTGAATTTTTAATTTTCCATGTTTTTCAGGTTTTTTCGTCATATTCTGGGTCCTAGAGTGTGATTTTCTCATTTCCACGTTTTTTAGGATTTCTCCCCATATTCGGGGTCCTTCAGTGTGAGTTTTTGATTTCCTACTTTTTCAGGGTTTCTCAATATATTCTGGTTCCTACAGCGTGTATTTTATTTTTCCAAGTTTTTCAAGGGTTTCTAGGCATATTCTGGGTCCTACAGTGTGAACATTTAATTTTCCATGATTATCAGGGTTTCTCAGCATATTCTGGGTCCTGCAGTGTGATTTTCTCATTTTTCACCTTTTTCAAGTTTTTTCGCTATTCTGGGTTCTACATGTGATTTTCTCATTTTCCACCTTTTTCAGGTTTTTCTCGCTATATTCCGGGTCCTTCAGTGTGAATTTTTAATTTTCCACGTTTTTCAGGGTTTCTCGGCATATTCTGTTTCCTGCAGTGTGATTTTCTCATTTTCCAAGTTTTTCAGGTTTTTTCGTAATTCTGGGTCTTACAGTGTGATTTTCTCGTTTTTCACCTTTTGCAGGGTTTCTTGCCATATTCTGGGTCCAACAGAGTGTATTTTTAATTTTCCACGTTTTTCCGGTTTCTCACCATATTCTGGGTCCAACAGCGCGTATTTTTAATTTTCCCACGTTTTTCAGGGTTTCTCGGCATATTCTGGGTCCTAAAGTGTGATTTTCTCATTTTCAAAGTTTTTCAAGTTTTTTCGCAATTCTGGGTCCTACAGTCATTTATTCTCATTTTCCACCTTTTTCAGGTTTTCTCGCCATATTCGGGGTCTTTCAGTGTGAATTTTTAGTTTTTTACTTTTTTCAGGTTTCTTGCCATATTCTGGGTCATTCAGTGTGAGTTTTTAATTTTCCACGTTTTTCAGGTTTTTTCGTCATATTCTGGGTACTACAGAGTGATTTTTCTCATTTTCTCGTTTTTCAGGTTTTCTTGCCATATTCCAGGTCCTTCAGGGTGAATTTTTAATTTTCCATGTTTTTCAGTATTTCTCGCCATATTCTGGGTAATACAGTGTGAATTTTTAATTTTCCACTTTTTTCATGGTTTCTCGCCATATTCTGTGTCCGACAGTGTGAATTTTTAATTTTCATGTTTTTCAGGGTTACTCAGCATATTCTAGGTCCTGCAGTGTGATTTTCTCATTTTCCACGTTTTATAAATTTTTTCGTAATTCTGGGTCCTACAGTGTGATTTTCTCATTTTCCAACTTTTTACAGCCTTTCTAGCCATATTTGGGGTCCTTCAGTGTGAGATTTTAATTTTATAATTTTTCAGGGTTTCTCGACATATTCTGTGTCCTACAGCGTGTATTTTTTATTTTCCACGTTTCTCAGTTTTTTAAATCATATTCTGAGTCCTAAAGTGTGATCTTCTCATTTCCACGTTTTTCAGGTCTTTCAGTGTGAATTTTTAATTTAACACGTTTTTCAGTATTTCTCGACATATTCTGGGAAATACAGTGTGAATTTTTAATTTCACACTTTTTTATTGGTTTCTCGCCATATTGTGTCCAACAATGTGAATTTTTAATTTTCACTTTTTTCCGTGTTTCTTGGCATATTCTGGGTCCTACAGTGTGAGTTTTTAATTTTCCTCGTTTTTTCAGGTTTTCTCGCCATATTCAGATTTCTTCAGTGTGAATTTTTAATTTTCCACGTTTTTCAGGTTTTTTCATCATATTCTGGGTCCTACAGTGTGATTTTCTCATTTCCAAGTTTTTCAGGATTTCTTGCCATATTCCAGGTCCTGCAGTGTGAATTTTTAATTTTCCACGTTTTTCAGTATTTCTCCCCATATTTTGGGTAATACATTGTGAATTTTAATTTTCCTCTTTTTTTCATGTTTTCTCGAAATATTCTGTGTCCGACAGTGTGAATTTTTAATTTTCACGTTTTTCAGGGTTTCTCAGCATATTCTGGTTCCTTCAGTTTGAATTTTTTAATTTTCCTCGTTTTTCAGGTTTTCTCGCCATATTCCGGGTCCTTCAGTGTGAATTTTTAATTTTCCACGATTTTCAGGGATTCTCAGCATATTCTGGGTCCTGCAGTGTGAGTTTATAGTTATCATTTTCCACCTTTTTCAGGTTTTCTAGCAATATTCCGGGTCCATCAGTGTGAGTTTATAGTTATCTACTTTTTTCAGGGTTGATTGCCATATTCTGGGTAATACAGTGAGAATTTTCATTGTCCAATTTTTTTCATGGTTTCTCGCCATAATCTGGTTCCCCCAGCGTATATTTTTAATTTTCCACGTTTTCAGGGTTTCTCGGCATATTCTGGGTCCTACAGTGTGATTTTCCCATTTTCGACGTTTTTCAATTTTTTTTCCAAATCTGGGTTCTATAGTGTGATTATTCTCATTTTTCATGATTTCTCGCCATATTCTGGGTCCTACAGTGTGAGTTTTGAATTTTCCTTGTTTTTCAGGTTTTCTCGCCATATTAGGGGTCCTTCAGTGTGAATTTTTAATTTTCCACTTTTTTCATGATTCTTGCCATATTCTGTGTCCAACAGTGTGAATTTTTAATTTTCACGTTTCTCAGCATTTCTCGGCATATTCTGGGTCCTGCAGTGTGATTTTCTCATTTTCCACTTTTTCAGGTTTTCTTGCCATATTCCTGTTCCTTCAGTGTGAGTGTTTAATTTTCTAATTCTTTCAGGGTTTTTTGCCATATTCTGGGTCCTACAGCGTGTATTTTTAATTTTCCACGTTTTTCAGGGTTACTCAGCATATTCTGGGTCCTACAGTGTGATTTTTTTCATTTTCCACCTTTTTCAGGTTTTCTTGCCAATTTCGGGGTACTTCAGTGTGAGTTTTTAATATTCCACTTTTTACAGGGTTAATCGCCATATTCTGCTTCCTACAGTGTGATTTTTAAATTTTCCACGATTCTCAGGGTTTCTCGCCATATTCAGGTCCTACAGTTTGATTTTTTAATTTTAAACGTTTTTAAGTTTTTTTCGTCAGGTTCTGGGTCCTACAGTGTGATATTCTCATTATCCAACTTTTTCAGATTTTCTCAGCATATTCTGGGTCCTACATTGTGAATTTTTAATTTTTCACGTTTTTCAAGGTTTCTTGCCATATTCTGGTCCTATAGTGTGATTTTCTCATTTTCCTCCTTTTTCAGTGTTTCTCGCCATATTCTGGGTCCTACAGTGTGAATATTTAATTTTCCATGTTTTTCATGTTTTCTCGCCATATTCTGGGTCCTTCAGTTTGTGTTTTTAATTTTCCTCGTTTTTTAGGTTTTCTCACCATTATCCCGGACCTTCAGTGTGAATTTTTAATTTTCCATGTTTTTCAGTTTTTTTCGTCATATTCTGGGTCCTAGAGTGTGATTTTCTCATTTCCACGTTTTTTAGGATTTCTCCCCATATTCGGGGTCCTTCAGTGTGAGTTTTTGATTTCCTACTTTTTCAGGGTTTCTCAATATATTCTGGTTCCTACAGCGTGTATTTTATTTTTCCAAGTTTTTCAAGGGTTTCTAGGCATATTCTGGGTCCTACAGTGTGAACATTTAATTTTCCATGATTATCAGGGTTTCTCAGCATATTCTGGGTCCTGCAGTGTGATTTTCTCATTTTTCACCTTTTTCAAGTTTTTTTTCGCTATTCTGGGTTCTACATGTGATTTTCTCATTTTCCACCTTTTTCAGGTTTTCTCGCTATATTCCGGGTCCTTCAGTGTGAATTTTTAATTTTCCACGTTTTTCAGGGTTTCTCGGCATATTTTGGGTCCTAAATTGTGATTTTCTCATTTTCCACTTTTTTCAAGTTTTCTCGCCATATTCCGATCCTTCAGTGTGTGTTTTAAATTTTCTACTTCTTTCAGGGTTTCTTGCCATATTCTTAGTCCTAAAGCTTGCATTTTTAATTTTCCACCTTTTTCAGTTTTTCTCTCCATATTCAGGGTTCTTCAGTGTGAGTTTTTCATTTTCTACTTTTTTCAGGGTTTCTCGCCATATTCTGGCTCCTACAAATCGTATTTTTATTTTTCCTCGATTTTCAGGGTTTCAGCATATTCTGGGTCCTACAGTGTGATTTTCTCATTTTCTACGTTTTTCATGTTTTTTCACAATTCTGTGTCCTACTGTGTGATTATTCTCTATTTCCACCTTTTTCAGGTATTCTTGCCATATTCAGGGTCCTTCCGTGTGAGTTTTTAATTTTCTACTTTTTTCAGGGTTTCCTGTCATAATCTGGCTCCTTCAAAGCGTATTTTTATTTTTCCTCGTTTTTCTGGGTTTCTCAGCATATTCTGGGTCCTACGGTGTATTTTTCTCATTTTTAAACATTTTCAGATTTTCTCACCATATTCGGGGTCCTACAGTGTGAATTTTTAATTTTAATCGTTTTTAAGTTTTTTTCATCATATTCTGGGTCCTACAGTTGATTTTGTCATTAACCACCTTTTTCATGTTTTCTCACCATATTCGTGGTCCTTCAGTGTGAGTTTTTAATTTTCTACTTTTTTCATGGTTTGTTGCCATATTCTGGGTCCTACAGCGTGTATGTTTAATTTTGCACATTTTTCAGGGTTTCTCGGCATATTTTGGGTCCTACAGTGTGATTTTCTCATTTTCGACGTTTTTCAATTTTTTTCGCAATTCTGGGTCCTATAGTGTGATTTTCTCATTTTCCACCTTTTTCAGGTTTTCTCGACATATTCGGGGTCCTTAAGTGTGAGATTTTAATTTTTTACTTTTTACAGTGTTTCTCGCCATATTCTGCATCCTACAGTGTGAATTTTAAATTTTTCACGTTTTTCAGGTTTTCTTGCCATATTCTGTGTCCTACAGTATGAATTTTTAATTTTAAACCTTTTTAAGTTTTTTTCGTCATATTCTGGGTCCTTCAGTGTGATTTTCTCATTTTCCAACTTTTTCAGGTCTTCTCGGCATATTCTGAGTCCTACAGTGTGAATTTTCGATTTTCCACGTTTTTCAAGTTTTCTTGCCATATTCTGTTCCTAGAGTGTGAATTTTTAATTTTCCACTTTTTTCAGTGTTTCTCTCCCTATCCTGGGTTCTACTTTGTGAATATTTAATTTTCCATGTTTTTCAGGTTTTCTCGCCATATTCTGGGTCCTTCAGTGTGAGTTTTTAATTTTCCTCGTTTTTCAGGTTTTCTCGCCATATTCAAGGTCATACAGTGTGATTTTCTCATTTCCACGTTTTTCTTATTTTCTTGCCATATTCCAGGTTCTTCAGTGTGAATTTTTAATTTTCCACGTTTTTCAAGGTTTCTTGCCATATTCTGGTCCTTTAGAGTGAATTTTTAATTTTCAAGATTTTACAGAGTGCTCTCATTAAGAGCTTGAGCCACCACTGAATGTAGGCTTTTCTAAGCCTTACCTTGCTCTTGGTGTCTGTTCTCAGCTGTGAAACCCTAATTAACACAAGTAGGCAGTCCTGGGTCAGCCAGAGCTACAGACAGAGGACTTCTCTAAAAACAAATAAAACAAAACAAAACAACAAATAGAAATAATAAAATACATAAATTAAGCAACCACAGCATAGCTTTTCTCTATCTAGGTGGTACTCAGAAATTCCAGCAGTTGGCCTGTGACTCCTCAGCTCAGTATATATGTGGCTGTGTTTATGTACATCATATGCAGACCATAAGAGGGATTTAGATTCTCCAGAATCTGACACCCTCTTCTGGAGTGTCTGAAGACAGCTACAATGTAGTTATATATAAAATAATTAAATAAATAAATAAATAATTAAATAAATAAATAAATAAATAAACATTTTTTAAAAAGGATAAGAAAGAAAGTAAAACCAGGCAGGCCTGCAATCCTTGTCTGTCTTTCTGTCTGTCTGATCCCAAGGAACTGGTGATGGGCCACCATATAGTTGCTGATAGTGATCCCAGGTTCTATGGTAGAGGAGACAATGCTGTTAATTTTTGAGCCGTTTCAGTGGCCCCACACATCTTTAAATTTTTAGAAGTATATGTGAGGCTGTGTTTATGTACATCATATGCAGACCATAAGAGGGATTTAGATTCTCCAGAATATGACACCCACTTCTGAAGTGTCTGAAGACAGCTACAGTGTACTTATATCTAATAAATACATATATAAATAAATAAACATATTTAAAATGTATAAGAAAGAAAGAAAAACCAGGCAGGCTTGCAATCCTTGTCTGTCTGTCTGTCTGTATGTCTGTCTGATTCCCTGGAACTGGAGATGGGCCACAGTATAGTTGCTGGTAGTTGACCCCAGGTCCTCTGGAAGAGGAGACAATGCTGTTAATTGTTGAGCCCTTTCAGTGGCCCCACCCATCTTTAAATTTTTAGAAGTATATGTGAGGCTGTGTTTATGTACATCATATGCAGACCATAAGAGGGATATAGATTCTCCAGAATCTGAAACCATCTTCTGGAGAGTCTGAAGACAGCTACAGTGTACTTATATCTAATAAATACATAAATAAATAATTAAATAAATAAATGAATAAATGAATAAATAAACATTTTTAAAAAGGATAAGAAAGAAAGAAAAATCAGGCAGGCCTGCCATCCTTATCTCTGTCTGTCTATCTGTCTGTCTGATCCCCTGCAACTTGAGATGGGCCACCATATAGTTGCTGGTAGTTGATCCCACTTGTCTGGAAGAGGAGACAATAGTGTTAATTCTTGAGCCCTTTAGTGGGCCCACCCATCTTTAAATTTTTAGAAGTATATGTGAGGCTGTGTTTATGTACATCATATGCAGACCATAAGACGGATTTAGATTCTCCAGAATATGACACCCTCTTCTAGAGTGTCTGAAGACAGCTACAGTGTACTTATATCTAATAAATACATAAATAAATAAATAAACATTTTTTAAAAAGGATAAGAAAGAAAGAAAGACCAGGCAGTCCTGCCACCTTGTCTGTCTGTCTGTCTGTCTGTCTGTCTATCTGTCAGATCCCCTGGAACTGGAGATGGACCCCCATATAGCTGCTGGTAGTTGATCCCAGGTTCTCTGGAAGAGGAGACAATGCTTTAATTGTTGAGCCCTTTCAGTGGCCCCACCCATCTTTAATTTTTTAGAAGTATAACTGAGGCTGTGTTCATGTACATCATATGCAGACCATAAGAGGGATATAGATTCTCCAGAATCTGACACCATCTTCTGGAGAGTCTGAAGACAGCTACAGTGTACTTATATCTAATAAATACATAAATAAATAAATAAATGAATGAATAAATAAATAAATAAACATTTTTTAAAAAGTATAAGAAAGAAAGAAAAATCAGGCAGGCCTGCCATCCTTATCTCTGTCTGTCTGTCTGTCTGTCGTATCCCCTGGAACTTGAGATGGGCCACCATATAGTTGCTGGTAGTTGATCTTACGTTGTCTGGAAGAGGAGACAATGGTGTTAATTGTTTAGCCCTTTCAGTGGGCCCACCCATCTTTAAATTTTTAGAAGTATATGTGAGGCTGTGTTTATGTACATCATATGCAGACCATAAGAGGGATTTAGATTCTCCAGAAGATGACACCCTCTTCTAGAGTGTCTGAAGACAGCTACAGTGTACTTATATCTAATAAATACATAAATAAATAAATAAATAAATAAATAAATAAATAAATAAACATTTTTTAAAAGTATAAGAAAGAAAGAAAGACCAGGCAGGCCTCCATCCTTATCTCTGTCTGTCTGTCTGTCTGTCTGATACCCTGGAACTGGAGATGGGCCACCATATAGTTGCTGGTAGTTCATCCAAGGTTCTCTGGAAGAGGAGACAATGCTGTTAATTGTTGAGCCCTTTCTGTGGCCCCACCAATCTTTAAATTTTTAGAAGTATATGTGAGGCTGTGTTTATGTACATCATATGCAGACCATAAGAGTGATTTAGATTCTCCAGAATCTGCCACCCTCTTCTGGAGTGTCTGAAGACAGCTAAAGTTTACTTATATCTAATAAATAAATAAATAAATAAATAAATAAATAAATAAATAAATAAATAAACATTTTTTAAAAAGGATAAGAAAGAAAGACCAGGCAGGCCTGCCATCCTTATCTCTGTCTGTCTGTCTGTCTGTCTGATCCCTTGGAACTAGAGATGGGCTACCATATAGTTGCTGGTAGTTGATCCCAGGATCTCTGGAAGAGGAGACAATGCTGTTAATTGTTGAGCCCTATCAGTGGCCCTACCCATCTTTAAATTTTTAGAAGTGTATGTGAGGCTGTGTTTATGTACATCATATGCAGACCAGAAGAGGGATTTAGATTCATCAGAATCTGACACCCTCTTCTGGAGTGTCTGAAGACAGCTACAGTGTACTTATATCTAATAAATGCATAAATAAATAAATAAATAAATAAATAAATAAATAAATAAACATTATTTAAACCGGATAAGAAAAAAGAAAGACCAGGCAGGCCTACCATCCTTATCTCGGTCTGTCTGTCTGTCTGTCGTTCTGATCCCCTGGAACTGGAGATGGGCCACCATATAGGTGCTGGTATTTGATCCCAGGTTCTCTGGAAGAGGAGACAATGCTGTTAATTGTTGAACGCTTTCAGTGGCCCCACCCATCGTTAAATTTTTAGTAGTATATGTGAGGCTGTGTTTATGTACATCATATGCAGACCATAAGAGGGATTTAGATTCTCAAGAATCTGACACCCTCTTCTGGAGTGTCTAAAGACAGCTACAGTGTACTTATATCTAATAAATACATAAATAAATAAACATTTTTTAAAAACGATAAGAATGAAAGAAACACCAGGCAGGCCTGCCATCATTATCCTTGTCTGTCTGTCTGTCTGTCTGATCCCCTGGGAGTGGAGATGGGCCACCATATCGTTGCAGGTAGTTGATCCCAGGTTCTCTGGAAGAGGAGACAATGCTGTTAATTATTGAGCCCTTTCAGTGGCCCCCCCCTTTAAATTTTAAGAAGTAAATGTGAGGCTGTGTTTATGTACATCATATGCAGACCATAAGAGGGATTTAGATTCTCCAGAATCTGACACCTTCTTCTGGAGTTTCTGAAGACGGCTACAGTGTACTTATATCTAATAAACATATAAATAAATAAATAAACATTTTTTAAAAAGGATAAGAAAGAAAGAAAGACCAGGCAGGCCTGCCATCCTTATCTCTGTCAGTCTGTCTGTCTGTCAGACTGTCTGATCCCTTGGAACTGGAGATGGGCCACCATATAGTTGCTGTTATTGATCCCAGGTTCTCTGGAAGAGGAGACATGGCTGTTAATTGTTGAGCCCTTTCAGTGGCTCCACCTATCTTTAAATTTTTAGAAGTGTATGTTAGGCTGTGTTTATGTACATCATATGCAGACCATAAGAGGGATTTAGATTCTCCAGAATCTGACACCCTCTTCTGGAGTGTCTGAAGACAACTACAGTGTACTTATATCTAATAAATACATACATATATAAATAAATAAATAAATAAATAAATAAATAAACATTTTTTAAAAAAAAGGATAAGAAAGAAAGAAAGACCAGGCAGGCCTGCCATCCTTATCACTGTCTGTCTGTCTGTCTGTCTGATCCCCTGGAACTGGAGATGTGCCACCTTATAGGTGCTGGTAGTTGATCCCAGGTTCTCTGGAAGAGGAGACAATGCTGTTAATTGTTGAGTCCTTTTGTGGACCCACCTATTTTTAATTTTTAGAAGTATATGTGAGGCTGTGTTTATGTACATCATATGCAGACCATAAGAGGGATTTAGATTCTCCAGAATATGACACCCTCTTCTGGAGTGTCTGAAAACAGCTACAGTGTACTTATATCTAATAAATACATAAATAAATATATAAATAAACATTTTTCAAAAAGGATAAGAAAGAAAGAAAGAAAGACCAGGTAGGCCTGCCATCCTTATCACTGTCTGTATGTCTGTCTGTCTGATCCCGTGGAACTGGAGATGGGCCACCATATAGTTGCTGGGAGTTGATCCCAGGTACTCTGGAAGAGGAGACAATGCTGTTAATTGTTGAGCTTTTAGAGTGGCCCCACCCTTCTTTAAATTTTTAGAAGTATATGTGAGGCTGTGTTTATGTACATCATATGCAGACCATAAGAGGGATTTTGATGCTCCAGAATCTGAAACCCTCTTCTGGAGTGTCTGAACAGCTACAGTGTACTTATATCTAATAAATAAATAAATAAATAAATAAATAAATAAATAAATAAATAAATAAATAAATACACATTTTTTTAAAAAAGGATAAGAAAGAAAGAAAGACCAGGCAGGCCTGCCATCCTTATCACTGTCTGTCTGTCTGTCTGTCTGATCCCCTGGAACTGGAGATGTGCCACCTTGTAGGTGCTGGTAGTTGATCCCAGGTTCTCTGGAAATGGAGACAATGCTGTGAATTGTTGAGTCCTTTCAGTGGCCCCACCTATTTTTAATTTTTAGAAGTATATGTGATGCTGTGTTTATGTACATCATATGCAGACCATAAGAGGGATTTAGATTATCCAGAATATGACACCCTCTTCTGAAGTGTCTGAAGACAGCTACAGTGTACTTATATCTAATAAATATATATATAAATAAATAAACATTTTTAAAATGTATAAGAAAGAAAGAAAAACGAGGCAGGCCTGCAATCCTTGTCTGTCTGTCTGTATGTATGTCTGTCTGATCCCCTGGAACTGGAGATGGGCCACAATATAGTTGCTGGTAGTTGATCCCAGGTCCTCTGGAAGAGGAGACAATGGTGTTAATTGTTGATCCCTTTCAGTGAGCCCACCCATCTTTAAATTTTTAGAAGTATATGTGAGGCTGTGTTTATGTACATCATATGCAGACCATAAGAGGGATTTAGATTCCCCAGAATATGACACCCTCTTCTAGAGTGTCTGAAGACAGCTACAGTGTACTTATATCTAATAAATACATAAATAAATAAATAAACACTTTTTAAAAAGAATAAGAAAGAAAGATAGACCCGGCAGGCCTGCCACCTTGTCTGTCTGTCTGTCTGTCTGTCTATCTGTCAGATACCCTGGAACTGGAGATGGGCCACCATATAGTTGCTGGTAGTTGATCCCCGGTTCTCTGGAAGAGGAGACAATGCTGTTAATTGTTGAGCCCTTTCAGTGGCCCCACCCATCTTTAAATTTTTAGAAGTATATGTGAGGCTGTGTTCATGTACATCATATGCAGACCATAAGAGGGATATTGATTCTCCAGAATCTGACACCCTCTTCTGGAGAGTCTGAAGACAGCTACAGTGTACTTATATCTAATAAATAAATAAATAAATAAATATATGAATAAATGAATAAATAAACATTTTTTAAAAAGGATAAGAAAGAAAGAAAAATCAGGCAGGCCTGCCATCCTTATCTCTGTCTGTCTGTCTGTCTGTCTGTCTTATCCCCTGGAACTTGAGATGGGCCACCATATAGTTGCTGGTAGTTGATCCCACGTTCTCTGGAAGAAGAGACAATGCTGTTAATAGTTGAGCCCTCTCAGTGGCACCACACATCTTTAAATTTTTAGAAGTATATGTGAGGCTGTGTTTATGTACATCATATGCAGACCATAAAAGGGATTTAGATTCTCCAGAATCTGACACCCTCTTCTGGAGTGTCTGAAAACAGCTACAGTGTACTTATATCTAATAAATACATAAATAAATATATAAATAAACATTTTTTTAAAAAGGATAAGAAAGAAAGAAAGAAAGAAAGACGAGGCAGGCCTGCCATGCTTATCACTGTCTGTATGTCTGTCTGTCTGATCCCGTGGAACTGGAGATGGGCCACCATATAGTTGCTGGTAGTTGATCCCAGATACTCTGGAAGAGGAGACAATGCTGTTAATTGTTGAGCTTTTAGAGTGGCCCCACACTTCTTTAAATTTTTAGAAGTATATGTGAGGCTGTGTTTATGTACATCATATGCAGACCATAAGAGGGATTTAGATTCTCCAGAATCTGACACCCTCTTCTGGAGTATCTGAACAGCTACAGTGTACTTATATCTAATAATAAATAAATAAATAAATAAATAAATAAATAAATAAATAAATAAATAAATAAATAAACATTTTTTTAAAAAAAGGATAAGAAAGAAAGAAAGACCAAGCAGGCCTGCCATCCTTATCACTGTCTGTATGTCTGTCTGTCTGATCCCCTGGAACTGGAGATGGGCCATTTTGTAGGTGCTGGTAGTTGATCCCAGGTTCTCTGGAAGAGGAGACAATGCGGTTAATTGTTGAGTCCTTTCAGTGGCCCCACCTATTTTTAATTTTTAGAAGTATATGTGAGGCTGTGTTTATGTACATCATAGGCAGACCATAAGAGGGATTTAGATTCTCCAGAATATGACAGCCTCTTCTGAAGTGTCTGAAGACAGCTACAGTGTACTTATATCTAATAAATATATATATAAATAAATAAACATTTTTAAAATGTATAAGAAAGAAAGAAAAACCAGGCAGGCCTGCAATCCTTGTCTGTCTGTTTGTATGTATGTCTGTCTGATCCCCTGGAACTGGAGATGGGCCACAATATAGTTGCTGGTAGTTGATCCCAGGTCCTCTGGAAGAGGAGACAATGCTGTTAATTGTTGAGCCCTTTCAGTGGCCCCACCCATCTTTAAATTTTTAGAAGTATATGTGAGGCTGTGTTTATGTACATAATATGCAGACCATAAGAGGGATATACATTCTCCAGAATCTGACACCCTCTTCTGGAGTGTCTGAAGATAGCTACAGTGTACTTATATCTAGTAAATACATAAATAAATAAATAAATAAATAAATAAATAAATGAATAAATAAATAAATAAACATTTTTAAAAAAGATAAGAAAGAAAGAAAAATCAGGCAGGCCTGCCATCCTTATCTCTGTCTGTCTGTCTGTCTGTCTGTCTGATCTCCTGCAACTTGAGATGGGCCACCATATAGTTGCTGGTAGTTGATCCCACGTTCTCTGGAAGAGGAGACAATGGTGTTAATTGTTGAGCCCTTTCAGTGGGCCCACCCATCCTTAAATTTTTAGAAGTATATGTGAGGCTGTGTTTATGTACATCATATGCAGACCATAAGAGGGATTTAGATTCTACAGAATATGACACCCTCTTCTAGAGTGTCTGAAGACAGCTACAGTGTACTTATATCTAATAAATACATAAATAAATAAATAAACACTTTTTAAAAAGAATAAGAAAGAAAGAAAGACCAGGCAGGCCTGCCACCTTGTCTGTCTGTCTGTCTGTCTGTCTGTCTGTCTGTCTGTCTATCTGTCAGATACCCTGGAACTGGAGATGGGCCACCATATAGTTGCTGGTAGTTGATCCCAGGTTCTCTGGAAGAGGAGACAATGCTGTTAATTGTTGAGCCCTTTCAGTGGCCCCACCCATCTTTAAATTTTTAGAAGTATATGTGAGGCTGTGTTCATATACATCATATGCAGACCATAAGAGGGATATTGATTCTCCAGAATCTGACACCCTAATCTGGAGAGTCTGAAGACAGCTACAGTGTACTTATATCTAATAAATACATAAATGATTAAATAAATGAATAAATGAATAAATAAATAAATAAATAAATAAATAAATAAATAAATAAACATTTTTTAAAAAGGATAAGAAAGAAAGAAAAATCAGGCAGGCCTGCCATCCTTATCTCTGTCTGTCTGTCTGTCTGTCTTATCCCCTGGAACTTGAGATGGGCCACCATATAGTTGCTGGTTGTTGATCCCACGTTCTCTGGAAGAAGAGACAATGCTGTTAATTTTTGTGCCCTTTCAGTGGGCCCACCCATCTTTAAATATTTAGAAGTATATGTGAGGCTGTGTTTATGTACATCATATGCAGACCATAAGAGGGATTTAGATTCTCCAGAAGATGACACACTCTTCTAGAGTGTCTGAAGACAGCTACAGTGTACGCATATCTAATAAATACATAAATAAATAAATAAATAAATAAATAAATAAATAAACATTTTTTTAAAAGTATAAGAAAGAAAGAAAGACCAGGCAGGCCTCCATCCTTATCTCTGTCATCTGTCTCTCTGTGGGTCTGATGCCTTGGAACTGGAGATGGGCCACCATATAGTTGCTGTTAGTTGATCCCAGGTTCTCTGGAAGAAGCGACAATGCTGTTAATTGTTGAGCCTTTTCAGTGGCTCCACCTATCTTTAAATTTTTAGAAGTATATGTTAGGCTGTGTTTATGTACATCATATGCAGACCATAAGAGGGATTTATATTCTCCAGAATCTGACACCCTCTTCTGGAGTGTCTGAAGACAGCTACAGTGTACTTATATCTAATAAATACATAAATAAATAAATAAACTCTTCTGGAGTGTCTGAAGACAGCTACAGTGTACTTATATCTAATAAATACATAAATAAATAAATAAACATTTTTTAAAAATGATAAGAAAGAAAGAAAAACCAGGGAGGCCTGCCACCCTTGTCTGTCTGTCTCTTTGTCTACCTGATCCCCTGGAACTGGAGATGGGCCACCATATAGTTGCTGGTAGTTGATCCCAGGTTCTCTGGTAGAGGAGACAATGCTGTTAATTGTTGAGCCCTTTCAGTGGCCCCACACATCTTTAAATTTTTAGAAGTATATGTGAGGCTGTGTTTATGTACTTCATATGCAGACCATAAGAGGGATTTAGATTCTCCAGAATCTGACACCCTCTTCTGGAATGTCTGAAGACAGCTACATTGTACTTATATATAATAAATAAATAAATAAATAAATAAATAAATAAATAAATAAATAAATAAATATTTTTTTAAAAGTATAAGAAAGCAAGAAAGACCAGGCAGGCCTCCATCCTTATCTCTGTCTGTCTGTCTGTCTGTCTGATACCCTGGAACTGGAGATGGGCCACCATATAGTTGCTGGTAGTTTATCCAAGGTTCTCTGGAAGAGGAGACAATGCTGTTAATTGTTGAGCCCTTTCTTTGGCCCCACCCATCTTTAAATTTTTAGAAGTATATGTGAGGCTGTGTTTATGTACATCATATGCAGACCATAAGAGCGATTTATATTCTCCAGAATCTGACACCCTCTTCTGGAGTGTCTGAATATAGCTACAGTGTACTTATATCTAACAAATATATAAATAAATAAATAAATAAATAAATAAACAAACATTTTTTAAAAAGGATAAGAAAGAAAGAAAGACCAGTGAGGGCTGCCATCCTTATCTTTGTCTGTCTGTCTGTCTCTCTGTTTGTCTGTCTGTCTGATCTCCTGGAACTGGAGATGGGCCACCATTTTGTTGCTGGTAGTTGATCCCAGGTCTTCTGAAGAGGAGAAAATGCTGTTAATTGTTCAGCCCTTTCAGTGGCCCCACCCATCTGTAAATTTCTAGAAGTAAATGTGATGCTGTGTTTATGTACATCATATTCAGACCATTAAAGAGGGATTTATATTCTCCAGAATCTGACACCGTCTTTTGGAGTGTCTATGACGGATACAGTGTACTTATATCTCATAAATACATAAATAAAGAAATAAACATTTTTTAAAAACGATAAGAAAGAACGAAAGACCAGGCAGGCCTGCCATCCTTGTCTGTCTGTCTGTCTGTCTGATCCCCTGGAACTGGAGATGGGCCACCATATAATTGCTGGTAGTTGATCCCAGGTTCTCTGGAAGAGGATTCAGTGCTGTTAATTGTTGAGCCCTTTCAGTGGCCCCACCCATCTTTAAATTTTTAGAAGTATATGTGAGGCTGTGTTCATGTACATCATATGCAGACCATAAGAGGGATATAGATTCTCCAGAATCTGACACCAACTTCGGGAGTGTTTGAAGACAGCTACAGTGTACTTATATCTAATAAATACATACTTAAATTAATAAACATTTTTTTAAAAGGATAAGAAAGAAGGAAAGACCAGGTAGGCCTGCCATACTTAACTCTATCTGTCTGTATGTCTGTCTGTCTGTCTGATCCCCTGGAACTGGAGATGGGCCACCATATAGCTGCTGGTAGTTGATCCCAGGTTCTCTATAAGAGGAGACAATGCTGTTAATTGTTGATCCATTTCACTGGCTCCACACATCTTTAAAATTTTAGATATAAATGTGAGGCTGTGTGTATGTACATCATATGCAGACAATAAGAGGGATATAGATTCTCCAGAATCTGACACCCTCTTCGGGAGTGTCTGAAGACAGCTACAGTGTACTTATATCTAATAAATACATAAATAAATAAACATTTTTTAAAAACGATAAGAAAGAAAGAAACACTAGGCAGGCCTGCCATCATTATCCCTGTCTGTCTGTCTGTCTGTCTGATCCCCTGGGAGTGGAGATGGGCCACCATATAGTTGAAGGTAGTTGATCCCAGGTTCTCTGGAAGAGGAGACAATGCTGTTAATTGCTGAGCCCTTTCAGTGGCCCCCCCCTTTAAATTTTAAGAAGTAAATGTGAGGCTGTGTTTATGTACATCATATGCAGACCATAAGAGGGATTTAGATTCTCCTGAATCTGACACCTTCTTCTGGAGTGTGTGAAGACGGCTACAGTGTACTTATATCTAATAAACATATAAATAAATAAATAAACATTTTTTAAAAAGGATAAGACAGAAAGAAAGACCAGGCAGGCTTGCCATCCTTATCTCTGTCAGTCTGTCTGTCTGTCAGACTGTCTGATCCCTTGGAACTGGAGATGGGCCACCATATAGTTGCTGTTAGTTGATCCCAGGTTCTCTGGAAGAGGAGACAATGCTGTTAGTTGTTGAGCCCTTTCAGTGGCTCCACCTATCTTTAAATTTTTAGAAGTGTATGTTAGGCTGTGTTTATGTACATCATATGCAGACCATAAGAGGGATATAGATTTTCCAGAATCTGACACCCTCTTCTGGAGTGTCTGAAGACAACTACAGTGTACTTATACCTAATAAATACATACATACATATATAAATAAATAAATAAATAAATAAATAAATAAATAAATAAATAAACATTATTTTAAAAGGATAAGAAAAAAGAAAGACCAGGCAGGCCTGCCATACTTATCTCTGTCTGTCTGTCTGTCTGTCTGATCCCCTGGAACTGGAGATGTGCCACCATGTAGGTGCTGGTAGTTGATCCCAGGTTCTCTGGAAGAGGAGACAATGCTGTTAATTGTTGAGCCCTTTCAGTGGCCCCACCCATTTTTAATTTTTAGTAGTATATGTGAGGCTGTGTTTATGTCCATCATATGCAGACCATAAAAGGGATTTAGATTCTCCAGAATCTGACACCCTCTTCTGGAGTGTCTGAAAACAGCTACAGTGTACTTATATCTAATAAATACATAAATAAATATATAAATAAACATTTTTTTTAAAAAGGATAAGAAAGAAAGAAAGACCAGGTAGGCCTGCCATCCTTATCACTGTCTGTCTGTCTGTCTGTCTGATCCCCTGGAACTGGAGATGTGCCACCATGTAGGTGCTGGTAGTTGATCCCAGGTACTCTGGAAGAGGAGAAAATGCTGTTAATTGTTGAGCTTTTAGAGTTGCCCCACCCTTCTTTAAATTTTTAGAAGTATATGTGAGGCTGTGTTTATGTACATCATATGCAGACCATAAGAGGGATTTAGATTCTCCAGAATCTGACACCCTCTTCTGGAGTGTCTGAACAGCTACAGTGTACTTATAAGTAATAATAAATAAATAAATAAATAAATAAATAAATAAATAAATAAATAAATAAATAAACATTTTTTTTAAAAAAGGATAAGAAAGAAAGAAAGACCAGGCAGGCCTGCCATCCTTATCACTGTCTGTCTGTCTGTCTGTCTGATCCCCTGGAACTGGAGATGTGCCACCTTGTAGGTGCTGGTAGTTGATCCCAGGTTCTCTGAAAGAGGAGACAATGCTGTTAATTGTTGAGTCCTTTCAGTGGCCCCACCTATTTTTAATTTTTAGAAGTATATGTGAGGCTGTGTTTATGTACATCATATGCAGACCATAAGAGGGATTCAGATTCTCCAGAATATGACACCCTCTTCTGAAGTGTCTGAAGACAGCTACAGTGTACTTATATCTAATAAATATATATATATAAATAAATAAACATTTTTAAAATGTATAAGAAAGAAAGAAAAACCAGGCAGGCCTGCAATCCTTGTCTGTTTGTCTGTACGTATGTCTGTCTGATCCCCTGGAACTGGAGATGGGCCAAAATATAGTTGCTGGTAGTTGATCCCAGGTCCTCTGGAAGAGGAGACAATGCTGTTAATTGTTGAGCCCTTTCAGTGGCCCCACCCATCTTTAAATTTTTAGAAGTATATGTGAGGCTGTGTTTATGTACATCATATGCAGACCATAAGAGGGATATAGATTCTCCAGAATCTGACACCGTCTTTTGGAGTGTCTGTGACGTATACAGTGTACTTATATCTAATAAATACATAAATAAATAAATAAATAAACATTTTTTTTAAAACGATAAGAAAGAAAGAAAGACCAGGCAGGCTTGCCATCCTTATCTCTGTCTGTCTGTCTGTCTGTCTGATCCTCTGGAACTGGAGATGGGCCACCATAGAGTTGCTTGTAGTTGATCCCAGGTTCTCTGGAAGAGGAGACAATGCTGTTAATTGTTGAGCCCTTTAAATGGCCCCACCCGTCTTTAAATTTTTAGAAGTATATGGGAAGCTGTGTTTATATTTTGAATATGCAGACCATAAGAGGGATTTAGATTCTCCAGAATCTGACACCTTCTTCTGGAGTGTCTGAAGACAGCTACAGTGTACTTATATCTAATAAATTCATAAATAAACAAATAAACATTTTTAAAAAAGGATAATAAAGAAAGGGAGAGCAGGCAGGCCTGCCATCCTTGTCTGTCTGTCTGTCTGTCTGATCCCCTGGAACTGGAGATGGGCCACCATATAATTGCTGGTAGTTGATCCCAGGTTCTCTGGAAGAGGAGTCAGTGCTGTTAATTGTTGAGCCCTTTCAGTGGCCCCACCCATCTTTAAATTTTTAGAAGTATATGTGAGGCTGTGTTCATGTACATCTTATGCAGACCATAAGAGGGATATAGATTCTCCAGAATCTGACACCCTCTTCGTGAGTGTTTGAAGACAGCTACAGTTTACTTATATCTAATAAATACATAAATAAATATATAAATAAACATTTTTTAAAAAAGGATAAGAAAGAAAGAAAGACCAGGCAGGCCTGCCATCCTTAGCACTGTCTGTATGTCTGTCTGTCTGATCCCCTGGAACTGGAGATGGGCCACCATATAGTTGCTGGTAATTGATCCCAGGTACTCTGGAAGAGGAGACAATGCTGTTAATAGTTGAGCTTTTAGAGTGGACCCACCCTTCGTTAAATTTTTAGAAGTATATGTGAGGCTGTGTTTATGTACATCATATGCAGACCATAAGAGGGATTTAGATTCTCCAGAATCTGACACCCTCTTCTGGAGTGTCTGAACAGCTACAGTATATTAATATCTAATAAATAAATAGATAAATAAATAAATAAATAAATAAACATTTTTTAAAAAGGATAAGAAAGAAAGAAAGACCAGGCAGGCCTGCCATCCATATCTCTGTCTGTCTCTCTGTCTGTCTATCTGATCCCTGGGAACTGGAGATGGGCCACCATATAGTTGCTGGTAGTTGATCCAAGGTTCTCTGGAAGAGGAGACAATGCTCTTAATTGTTGAGCCCTTTCAGTGGCCCCACACTTCTTTAAATATTTAGAAGTATATGTGAGGCCTGTTTATGAACATCATATTCAGATTATAAGAGGATTTAGATTCTCCAGAATCTGACACCCTCTACTGGAGTGTCTGAAGACAGCTACAGTGTACTTATATATAATAAATACATAAATAAATAAATAAATAAATAAATAAATAAATAAATAAACAAACAATTTTTAAAGAGGATAAGAAAGAAAGAAAGACCAGGCAGGACTGCCATTCTTATCTTTGTCTGTCTGTCTCTCTGTCTGTCTGTCTGTCTGATCTCCTGGAACTGGAGATGGGCCACCATTTTGTTGCTGGTAGTTGATCCCAGGTCTTCTGAAGAGGAGACAATGCTGTTAATTGTTCAACCCTTTCAGTGGCCCCACCCATCTTTAAATTTCTAGAAGTAAATGTGATGCTGTGTTTATGTACATTGTATGCAGACCATAAGAGGGATTTAGATTCTCCAGAATCTGACACCCTCTTCTGGAGTGTCTGAACAGCTACAGTGTACTTATATCTAATAAATAAATAAATAAATAAATAAATAAATAAATAAATAAACATTTTTTAAAAAGGATAAGAAGGAAAGAAAGACCAGGCAGGCCTGCCATCCATATCTCTGTCTGTCTGTCTGTCTGTCATTCTGATACCTGGGAACTGGAGATGGGCCACGAATAGTTGCTGGTAGTTGATCCCAGGTTCTCTGGAAGAGGAGACAATGCTGTTAATTGTTGAGCCCTTTCAGTGGCGCCACCCATTTTTAAATATTTAGAAGTATATGTGAGGCTGTGTTTATGTACATCATATGTAGACCATAAGAGGGATTTAGATTCTCCAATATCTGACACCCTCTTCTGGAGTGTCTGAAGACAGCTACAGTGTACTTATATCTAATAAATAAATAGATAAATAAATAAATAAATAAATAAATAAATAAATAAACATTTTTTAAAAAGGATAAGAAAGAAAGAAAGACCAGGCAGGCCTGCCATCCATATCTCTGTCTGTCTGTCTGTCTGTCTATCTGATCCCCGGGAACTGGAGATGGGCCACCATATAGTTGCTGGTAGTTGATCCAAGGTTCTCTGGAAGAGGAGTGTCTTAGTCAGGGTTTCTATTCCTGCACAAACATCATGACCAAGAAGCAAGTTGGGGAGGAAAGGGTTTATTCATCTTACACTTCCATGCTGCTGTTCATCACCAAAGGAAGTCAGGACTGGAACTCAGACAGGTCAGGGAGCAGGAGCTGATACAGAGGCCATGGAGGGATGTTCTTTACTGGCTTGCCTCCTCTGGCTTGCTCAGCCTACTCGCTTATAGAACCGAAACTACCAGCCCAGGGATGGTCCCACCCACAAGGGGCCTTTCCCCCTTGATCACTAATTGAGAAAATGCCTTACAGCTAGATCTCATGGAGGCATGTCCTCAAATTAAGCTCCTTTCTCTGTGATAACTCCAGCTGTGTCAAGTTGACACAAAAATAGCCAGTACAATTGACCCCTTGTCAACTTGACACACAAACACATCACTAGTAAGCCTCAACCCTTACATTCTTATTCATCCCCAAGATCTAAATAACTTTAAAAGTCCCACAGTCTTTACATATTCTTAAAATTTCAATCTCTTTAAAATATCCATCTCTTTTAAAATCCAAAGTCTTTTTACAATTAAAAGTCTCTTAACTGTGGGCTCCACTAAAACAGTTTCTTCCTTAAAGAGGGAAAATATCAGGGCACAGTCACAATCAAAGCAAAAATCAATCTCCAACTGTCCAACGTCTGGGATCCAACTCACGATCTTCTGGGCTCCTCCAAGGGCTTGGGGTCACTTCTCCAGCCATGCCCTTTGTAGCACACATGTCGTCCTCTGGGCTCCAGATGCCTGTACTCCACTGCTGCTGCTGCTCTTGGTGGTCATCTCATGGTACTGGCATCTCCAAAACACTGCGTGACCCCTTCAGTCCTGGGCCTTCAATTACAACTGGGGCTGCACCTTCACCAATGGCCTTCCATGGCCTCTCACAGTGCCGAGCCTCAGCTACTCTGCGTGACCCCTTCATGCCTTCAAAACCAGTACCACCTGGGTGACCCTTACACATTACCAAGTCCCGCTGCAGAAGGAGTACAACCTTGGCTATCTCTGGAACACAGCCTCTTTGTGCTTTCAGAAAACACTTCCCAGAAGATGTCACCTCAATTATGCTGGTCTCTTCTTAATCACCGCTAATTTCTTAGCTCCAGCTAACCAGCATCAATAGTCCCAGTAATGCAAAGTTTTTGCTTTAGTAGTTCTGGTATCTTGTTAATCACAGCTGATTCTTCAGCCCCAGCTAACCAGAACTACAAAATCTTCACAATAAAAACAGCAATGGCCCTGAAGAGAGTCTTTAATTTCCCCCCTGAAATTTCACAAACCAGGCCTCCATCTTCTGCACTGTTTTCAACATTATCTTCCAAGCTCCTACACAACATCTGACAGAGCTCTTAACAACAAATGGATCTTCAAGCCCAAAGTTCCAAAGTCCTTCCACAGTCCTCCCCAAAACATGGTCAGGTTGTCACAGGAATACCCCACTCTGCTGGTACCAATTTGTCTTAGTCAGGGTTTCTATTCCTGCACAAACATCATGACCAAGAAGCAAGTTGGGGAGGAAAGGGTTTATTCATCTTACACTTCCATGCTGCTGTTCATAACCAAAGGAAGTCAGGACTGGAACTCAGACAGGTCAGGGAGCAGGAGCTGATACAGAGGCCATGGAGTGATGTTCTTTACTGGCTTGCCTCCTCTGGCTTGCTCAGCCTACTCGCTTATAGAACCGAAACTACCAGCCCAGGGATGGTCCCACCCACAAGGGGCCTTTCCCCCTTGATCACTAATTGAGAAAATGCCTTACAGCTAGATCTCATGGAGGCATGTCCTCAACTTAAGCTCCTTTCTCTGTGATAACTCCAGCTGTGTCAAGTTGACACAAAAATAGCCAGTACAAGAAGACAATGCTGTTAATTGTTGAGCCCTTTCAGTGGCCCCACACTTCTTTAAATATTTAGAAGTATATGTGAGGCTGTGTTATGTACATCATATTCAGATTATAAGACGATTTAGATTCTCCAGAATCTGACACCCTTTTCTGGAGTGTCTGAAGACAGCTACAGTGTACTTATATCTAATAAATACATAAATAAATAAATAAATAAATAAATAAATAAATAAATAAACATTTTTTTAAAAACGATAAGAAAGAAAGAAAGACCAGGCAGGCCTGCCATCCTTATTCTTGTCTGTCTGTCTGTCTGTCTGATCCCCTGGCAGTGGAGGTGGGCCACCATATAGTTGCAGGTAGTTGATCCCAGGTTCTCTGGAAGAGGAGACAATGCTGTTAATTGCTGAGCCCTTTCAGTGGCCCCACACATATTTAAATTTTTAAAAGTATATGTGAGGCTATGTTTATGTACATCATATGCAGACCATAAGAGGGATTTAGATTCTCCAGAATCTGACACCCTCTTCTGGAGACAACTACATTGTACTTATATCTAATAAATACATAAATAAATAAATAAATAAATAAATAAATAAATAAATAAACATTATTTTAAAAGGATAAGAAAGAAAGAAAGACGAGGCAGGCCTGCCCTCCTTATCTCTGTCTGTCTGTCTGTCTGTCTGTCTGATACCCTGGAACTGGAGATGGGCCACCATATAGTTGCTGGTAGCTGATCCCAGGTTCTCTGGAAGAAGAGACAATGCTGGTAAATGTTGAGCCCTTTCAGTGGCCCCACCCATCTTAAATTTTTAGAAGTGTATGTGAATCTGTGTTTATGTCCATCATATGCAGACCATAAGAGGGATTTATATTCTCCATCTGACACCCTCTTCTGGAATGTCTGAAGACTGCTACAGTGTACTTATATCTAATAAATACATAAATAAATAAATAAACATTTTTTAAAAAGGATAAGAAAGAAAGAAAAACCAGGGAGGCCTGCCACCCTTGTCTGTCTGTCTCTTTGTCTGCCTGATCCCCTGGAACTGGAGATGGGCCACCATATAGTTGCTGGTAGTTGATCCCAGGTTCTCTGGTAGAAGAGACAATGCTGTTAATTGTTGAGCCCTCTCAGTGGCCCCACACATCTTTAAATTTTTAGAAGTATATGTGAGGCTGTGTTTATGTACATCATATGCAGACCATAAGAGGGATTTAGATTCTCCAGAATCTGACAACCTCTTCAGGAGTGTCTGAAGACAGCTACAGTGTACTTATATCTAAAAAATATATAAATAAATATATAAATAAACATTTTTTTAAAAAGGATAAGAAAGAAAGAAAGACCAGGCAGGCCTGCCATCCTTATCACTGTCTGTATGTCTGTCTGTCTGATCCCCTGGAACTGGAGATGGGCCACTATATAGTTGCTGGTAGTTGATCCCAGGTACTCTGGAAGAGGAGACAATGCTGTTAATTGTTGAGCTTTTAGAGTGGCCCCACCCTTCTTTAAACTTTTAGAAGTATATGTGAGTCTGTGTTTATGTACATCATATGCAGACCATAAGAGGGATTTAGATTCTCCAGAATCTGACACCCTCTTCTGGAGTGTCTGAACAGCTACAGTGTACTTATATCTAATAAATAAATAAATAAATAAATAAATAAATAAATAAATAAATAGATAAATAAATAAATAAATAAATAAACATTTTTTAAAAAGGATAAGACAGAAAGAAAGACCAGGCAGGCCTGCCATCCATATCTCTGTCTGTCTGTCTGTCTGTCAATCTGATACCTGGGAACTGGAGATGGGCCACGAATATTTGCTGGTAGTTGATCCCAGGTTCTCTGGAAGAGGAGACAATGCTGTTAATTGTTGAGCCCTTTCAGTGGGCCCACCCATCTCTAAATTTTTAGAAGTATATGTGAGGCTGTGTTTATGTACATCATATGCAGACCACAAGAGGGATTTAGATTCTCCAGAAGATGACACCCTCTTCTAGAGTGTCTGAAGTCAGCTACAGTGTACTTATATCTAATAAATAAATAAATAAATAAATAAATAAATAAATAAACATTTTTTTAAAAGTATAAGAAAGAAAGAAAGACCAGGCAGGCCTCCTTTCCTTATCTCTGTCTCTCTGTCTGGCTGTCTGATACCCTGGATCTGGTGATGGGCCACCATATAGTTGCTGGTAGTTTATCCAAGGTTCTCTGGAAGAAGAGGCAATGCTGTTAATTGTTGAGCCATTTCTGGGGCCCCACCCATCTTTAAATTTTTAGAAGAAAATGTGAGGCTGTGTTTATGTACATCATATGCAGACCATAAGAGGGATTTAGATTCTCTAGAATCTGACACCCTCTTCTGGAGTGTCTGAAGACAGCTACAGTGTACTTATATCTAATAAATACATAAAAAAATAAACAAATGAATAAATAAATAAATAAATAAATAAATAAATAAATAAATACACATTTTTTAAAAAGGATAAGAAAGTAAGAAAAACCAGGCAGGCCTGCCGCCCTTATCTCTGTCTGTCTGTCTGTCTGTCTGTCTGATCCCCTGGAACTGGAGATGGGCCACCATAGTGTTGCTGGTAGTTTATCCCAGGTTCTCTGAAGAGGAGACAATGCTGTTAATTGTTGAGCCCTTTCAGTGGCCCCACACTTCTTTAAATATTTAGAAGTATATGTGAGGCTGTGTTTATGTACATCATATTCAGATTATAAGAGGATTTAGATTCTCCAGAATCTGACACCCTCTACTGGAGTGTCTGAAGACAGCTACAGTGTACTTATATATAATAAATACATAAATAAATAAATAAATAAATAAATAAATAAATAAATAAATAAACATTTTTTTAAAAGGATAAGAAAGAATGTAAGACCAGGCAGGCCTGCCATCCTTATCTCTGTCTATCTGTCTGTCTGTCTGATCCCCTGGAACTGGAGATGGGCTACCATATAGTTGCTGGTAGTTGATCCCAGGTTCTCTGGAAGAGGAGACAATAGTGATAATTGTTGAGCCCTATCAGTGGCCCTACCCATCTTTAAATTTTTAGAAGTGTATGTGAGGCTGTGTTTATGTACATCATATGCAGACCAGAAGAGGGATTTAGATTCATCAGAATCTGACACCCTCTTCTGGAGTGTCTGAAGACAGCTACAGTGTACTTATATCTAATAAATACATACATAAATAAATAAATAAATAAATAAATAAATAAATAAACATTATTTAAACCAGATAAGAAAGAAAGAAAGACCAGGCAGGCCTGCCATCCTTATCTCTGTCTGTCTGTCTGTCTGTCGTTCTGATCCCCTGGAACTGGAGATGGGCCACCATATAGGTGCTGGTAGTTGCTCCCAGGTTCTCTGGAAGAGGAGACAATGCTGTTAATTGTTGAGCGCTTTCAGTGGCCCCACCCATCGTTAAATTTTTAGTACTATATGTGAGGCCGTGTTTATGTACATCATATGCAGACCATAAGAGGGATTTAGATTCTCCAGAATATGACACCCTCTTCTGGAGTGTCTGAAGACAGCTACAGTGTTCTTATATCTAATAAATACATAAATAAATAAACATTTTTTAAAAAGGATAAGAAAGAAAGAAAGACCAGGCAGGCCTGCCATCCATATCTCTGTCTGTCTGTCTGTCTCTCTATCTGATCCCCGGGAACTAGAGATGGGCCACCATATAGTTGCTGGTAGTTGATCCAAGGTTCTCTGGAAGAGGAGACAATGCTGTTAATTGTTGAGCCCTTTCAGTGGCCCCACACTTCTTTAAATATTTAGAAGTATATGTGAGGCTGTGTTTATGTACATCATATTCAGATTATAAGAGGATTTAGATTCTCCAGAATCTGACACCCTCTACTGGAGTGTCTGAAGACAGCTACAGTGTACTTATATATAATAAATACATAAATAAATAAAGAAATAAATAAATAAACATTTTTTAAAAAGGATAAGAAAGAAAGTAAGACCAGGCAGGCCTGCCATCCTTATCTCTGTCTGTCTGTCTGTCTGTCTGTCTGATCCCCTGGAACTTGAGATGGGCCACCATATAGTTGCTGGTAGTTGATCCCAGGTTATCTGGAAGAAGAGACAATGCTGTTAATTGTTGATCCCTTTCAGTGGCCCCACCCATCTTTAAATTTTTAGAAGTGTATGTGAATCTGTGTTTATGTCCATCATATGCAGACCATAAGAGGGATTTATATTCTCCAGAATCTGACACCCTGTTCTGGAGTGTCTGAAGACAGCTACAGTGTACTTATATCTAATAAATACATAAGTAAATAAATAAACATTTTTTAAAAAGGATAAGAAAGAAAGAAAAACCAGGGAGGCCTGCCACCCTTGACTGTCTGTCTCTTTGTCTGCCTGATACCCTGCAACTTGAAATGGGCCACCATATAGTTGCTGGTAGTTGATCCCACGTTCTCTGGAAGAGGAGACAATGGTTTTAATTGTTGAGCACTTTCAGTGGGCCCACCCATCTTTAAATTTTTAGAAGTATATGTGAGGCTGTGTTTATGTACATCATATGCAGACCATAAGAGGGATTTAGATTCTCCAGAAGATGACACCCTCTTCTAGAGTGTCTGAAGACAGCTACAGTGTACTTATATCTAATAAATACATATATAAATAAATAAGTAAATAAATAAATAAATAAATAAATAAATAAATAAATAAACATTTTTTTAAAAGTATAAGAAAGAAAGAAAGACCAGGCAGGCCTCCATCCTTATCTCTGTCTCTCTGTCTGACTGTCTGATACCCTGGAACTGGAGATGGGCCACCATATAGTTGCTGGTAGTTTGCCAAGGTTCTCTGGAAGAAGAGGCAATGCTGTTAATTGTTGAGCCATTTCTGGGGCCCCACCCATCTTTAAATTTTTAGAAGAAAATATGAGGCTGTGTTTATGTCCATCATATGCAGACCATAAGAGGGATTTAGATTCTCCAGAAGATGACACCCTCTTCTAGAGTGTCTGAAGACAGCTACAGTGTACTTATATCTAATAAATACATATATAAATAAATAAGTAAATAAATAAATAAATAAATAAATAAATAAATAAACATTTTTTTTAAAGTATAAGAAAGAAAGAAAGAAAGACCAGGCAGGTCTCCATTCTTATCTCTGTCTCTCTGTCTGACTGTATGATACCCTGGAACTGGAGATGGGCCACTATATAGTTGCTGGTAGTTTATCCAAGGTTCTCTGGAAGAAGAGGCAATGCTGTTAATTGTTGAGCCATTTCTGGGGCCCCACCCATGTTTAAATTTTTAGAAGAAAATATGAGGCTGTGTTTATGTCCATCATATGCAGACCATAAGAGGGATTTATATTCTCCAGAATCTGACACCCTCTTCTGGAGTGTCTGAAGACAGCTACAGTGTACTTATATCTAATAAATACATAAATAAATAAATAAATAAACATTTTTTAAAAAGGATAAGAAAGAAAGAAAAACCAGGGAGGCCTGCCACCCTTGTCTGTCTGTCTCTTTGTGTGCCTGATCCCCTGGAACTGGAGATGGGCCACCATATAGTTGCTGGTATTTGATCCCAGGTTCTCTGGTAGAGGAGACAATGCTGTTAATTGTTGAGCCCTTTCAGTGGCCCCACCCATCTTTAAATTTTTAGAAGTATATGTGAGGCTGTGTTTATGTACATCATATGCAGACCATAAGAGGGATATAGATTCTCCAGAATCTGACACCCTGTTCTGGAGTGTCTGAAGACAGCTACAGTGTACTTATATCTAATAAATACATATATAAATAAATAAAAATTTTTAAAATGTATAAGAAAGAAAGAAAAACCAGGCAGTCCTGAAATCATTGTCTGTCTGTATGTATGTATGTCTGTCAGATCCCCTGGAACTGGAGATGGGCCACAATATAGTTGCTGGTAGTTGATCCCAGGTCCTCTGGAAGAGGAGACAATGCTGTGAATTGTTGAGCCCTTTCAGTGGCCCCACCCATCTTTAAATTTTTAGAAGTATATGTGAGGCTGTGTTTATGTACATCATATGCAGACCATAAGAGGGATATAGATTCTCCAGAATCTGACACCCTCTTCTGGAGAGTCTGAAGACAGCTACAGTGTACATATATCTAATAAATACATAAATAAATAAATGAATAAATGAATAAATAAATAAATAAACATTTTTAAAAAGGATAAGAAAGAAAGAAAAATCAGGCAGGACTGCCAACCTTATCTCTGTCTGTCTGTCTGTCTGTCTGTCTGATCCCCTGCAACTTGAGATGGGCCACCATATAGTTGCTGGTAGTTGATCCCACGTTCTCTGGAAGAGGAGACAATGCTGTTAATTGTTGAGCCCTTTCAGTGGGCCCACCCATCTCTAAATTTTTAGAAGTATATGTGAGGCTGTGTTTATGTACATCATATGCATACCACAAGAGGGATTTAGATTCTCCAGAAGATGACACCCTCTTCTAGAGTGTCTGAAGTCAGCTACAGTGTACTTATATCTAATAAATAAATAAATAAATAAATAAATAAATAAATAAATAAATAAATAAATAAACATTTTTTTAAAAGTATAAGAAAGAAAGAAAGACCAGGCAGGCCTCCGTTCCTTATCTCTGTCTCTCTGTCTGGCTGTCTGATACCCTGGAACTGGTGATGGGCCACCATATAGTTGCTGGTAGTTTATCCAAGGTTCTCTGGAAGAAGAGGCAATGCTGTTAATTGTTGAGCCATTTCTGGGGCCCCACCCATGTTTAAATTTTTAGAAGAAAATATGAGGCTGTGTTTATGTCCATCATATGCAGACCATAAGAGGGATTTATATTCTCCAGAATCTGACACCCTCTTCTGGAGTGTCTGAAGACAGCTACAGTGTACTTATATCTAATAAATACATAAATAAATAAATAAATAAACATTTTTTAAAAAGGATAAGAAAGAAAGAAAAACCAGGGAGGCCTGCCACCCTTGTCTGTCTGTCTCTTTGTGTGCCTGATCCCCTGGAACTGGAGATGGGCCACCATATAGTTGCTGGTATTTGATCCCAGGTTCTCTGGTAGAGGAGACAATGCTGTTAATTGTTGAGCCCTTTCAGTGGTCCCACCCATCTTTAAATTTTTAGAAGTATATGTGAGGCTGTGTTTATGTACATCATATGCAGACCATAAGAGGGATATAGATTCTCCAGAATCTGACACCCTGTTCTGGAGTGTCTGAAGACAGCTACAGTGTACTTATATCTAATAAATACATATATAAATAAATAAAAATTTTTAAAATGTATAAGAAAGAAAGAAAAACCAGGCAGTCCTGAAATCATTGTCTGTCTGTATGTATGTATGTCTGTCAGATCCCCTGGAACTGGAGATGGGCCACAATATAGTTGCTGGTAGTTGATCCCAGGTCCTCTGGAAGAGGAGACAATGCTGTGAATTGTTGAGCCCTTTCAGTGGCCCCACCCATCTTTAAATTTTTAGAAGTATATGTGAGGCTGTGTTTATGTACATCATATGCAGACCATTAGAGGGATATAGATTCTCCAGAATCTGACACCCTCTTCTGGAGAGTCTGAAGACAGCTACAGTGTACATATATCTAATAAATACATAAATAAATAAATGAATAAATGAATAAATAAATAAATAAACATTTTTAAAAAGGATAAGAAAGAAAGAAAAATCAGGCAGGACTGCCAACCTTATCTCTGTCTGTCTGTCTGTCTGTCTGTCTGATCCCCTGCAACTTGAGATGGGCCACCATATAGTTGCTGGTAGTTGATCCCACGTTCTCTGGAAGAGGAGACAATGCTGTTAATTGTTGAGCCCTTTCAGTGGGCCCACCCATCTCTAAATTTTTAGAAGTATATGTGAGGCTGTGTTTATGTACATCATATGCAGACCACAAGAGGGATTTAGATTCTCCAGAAGATGACACCCTCTTCTAGAGTGTCTGAAGTCAGCTACAGTGTACTTATATCTAATAAATAAATAAATAAATAAATAAATAAATAAATAAATAAATAAACATTTTTTTAAAAGTATAAGAAAGAAAGAAAGACCAGGCAGGCCTCCGTTCCTTATCTCTGTCTCTCTGTCTGGCTGTCTGATACCCTGGAACTGGTGATGGGCCACCATATAGTTGCTGGTAGTTTATCCAAGGTTCTCTGGAAGAAGAGGCAATGCTGTTAATTGTTGAGCCATTTCTGGGGCCCCACCCATCTTTAAATTTTTAGAAGAAAATGTGAGGCTGTGTTTATGTACATCATATGCAGACCATAAGAGGGATTTAGATTCTCTAGAATCTGACACCCTCTTCTGGAGTGTCTGAAGACAGCTACAGTGTACTTATATCTAATAAATACATAAATAAATAAACAAATGAATAAATAAATAAATAAATAAATAAATAAATAAATAAATAAATAAACATTTTTTAAAAAGGATAAGAAAGTAAGAAAAACCAGGCAGGCCTGCCGCCCTTATCTCTGTCTGTCTGTCTGTCTGTCTGATCCCCTGGAACTGGAGATGGGCCACCATAGTGTTGCTGGTAGTTTATCCCAGGTTCTCTGAAGAGGAGACAATGCTGTTAATTGTTGAGCCCTTTCAGTGGCCCCACACTTCTTTAAATATTTAGAAGTATATGTGAGGCTGTGTTTATGTACATCATATTCAGATTATAAGAGGATTTAGATTCTCCAGAATCTGACACCCTCTACCGGAGTGTCTGAAGACAGCTACAGTGTACTTATATATAATAAATACATAAATAAATAAATAAATAAATAAATAAATAAATAAATAAATAAATAAACATTTTTTTAAAAGGATAAGAAAGAATGTAAGACCAGGCAGGCCTGCCATCCGTATCTCTGTCTATCTGTCTGTCTGTCTGATCCCCTGGAACTGGAGATGGGCTACCATATAGTTGCTGGTAGTTGATCCCAGGTTCTCTGGAAGAGGAGACAATAGTGATAATTGTTGAGCCCTATCAGTGGCCCTACCCATCTTTAAATTTTTAGAAGTGTATGTGAGGCTGTGTTTATGTACATCATATGCAGACCAGAAGAGGGATTTAGATTCATCAGAATCTGACACCCTCTTCTGGAGTGTCTGAAGACAGCTACAGTGTACTTATATCTAATAAATATATAAATAAATAAATAAATAAATAAATAAATAAATAAATAAATAAACATTATTTAAACCAGATAAGAAAGAAAGAAAGACCAGGCAGGCCTGCCATCCTTATCTCTGTCTGTCTGTCTGTCTGTCGTTCTGATCCCCTGGAACTGGAGATGGGCCACCATATAGGTGCTGGTAGTTGCTCCCAGGTTCTCTGGAAGAGGAGACAATGCTGTTAATTGTTGAGCGCTTTCAGTGGCCCCACCCATCGTTAAATTTTTAGTACTATATGTGAGGCCGTGTTTATGTACATCATATGCAGACCATAAGAGGGATTTAGATTCTCCAGAATATGACACCCTCTTCTGGAGTGTCTGAAGACAGCTACAGTGTTCTTATATCTAATAAATACATAAATAAATAAACATTTTTTAAAAAGGATAAGAAAGAAAGAAAGACCAGGCAGGCCTGCCATCCATATCTCTGTCTGTCTGTCTGTCTCTCTATCTGATCCCCGGGAACTAGAGATGGGCCACCATATAGTTGCTGGTAGTTGATCCAAGGTTCTCTGGAAGAGGAGACAATGCTGTTAATTGTTGAGCCCTTTCAGTGGCCCCTCACTTCTTTAAATATTTAGAAGTATATGTGAGGCTGTGTTTATGTACATCATATTCAGATTATAAGAGGATTTAGATTCTCCAGAATCTGACACCCTCTACTGGAGTGTCTGAAGACAGCTACAGTGTACTTATATATAATAAATACATAAATAAATAAAGAAAGAAATAAATAAACATTTTTTAAAAAGGATAAGAAAGAAAGTAAGACCAGGCAGGCCTGCCATCCTTATCTCTGTCTGTCTGTCTGTCTGTCTGATCCCCTGGAACTTGAGATGGGCCACCATATAGTTGCTGGTAGTTGATCCCAGGTTATCTGGAAGAAGAGACAATGCTGTTAATTGTTGATCCCTTTCAGTGGCCCCACCCATCTTTAAATTTTTAGAAGTGTATGTGAATCTGTGTTTATGTCCATCATATGCAGACCATAAGAGGGATTTATATTCTCCAGAATCTGACACCCTGTTCTGGAGTGTCTGAAGACAGCTACAGTGTACTTATATCTAATAAATACATAAGTAAATAAATAAACATTTTTTAAAAAGGATAAGAAAGAAAGAAAAACCAGGGAGGCCTGCCACCCTTGACTGTCTGTCTCTTTGTCTGCCTGATACCCTGCAACTTGAAATGGGCCACCATATAGTTGCTGGTAGTTGATCCCACGTTCTCTGGAAGAGGAGACAATGGTTTTAATTGTTGAGCCCTTTCAGTGGGCCCACCCATCTTTAAATATTTAGAAGTATATGTGAGGCTGTGTTTATGTACATCATATGCAGACCATAAGAGGGATTTAGATTCTCCAGAAGATGACACCCTCTTCTAGAGTGTCTGAAGACAGCTACAGTGTACTTATATCTAATAAATACATATATAAATAAATAAGTAAATAAATAAATAAATAAATAAACATTTTTTTAAAAGTATAAGAAAGAAAGAAAGACCAGGCAGGCCTCCATCCTTATCTCTGTCTCTCTGTCTGACTGTCTGATACCCTGGAACTGGAGATGGGCCACCATATAGTTGCTGGTAGTTTGCCAAGGTTCTCTGGAAGAAGAGGCAATGCTGTTAATTGTTGAGCCATTTCTGGGGCCCCACCCATGTTTAAATTTTTAGAAGAAAATATGAGGCTGTGTTTATGTCCATCATATGCAGACCATAAGAGGGATTTATATTCTCCAGAATCTGACACCCTCTTCTGGAGTGTCTGAAGACAGCTACAGTGTACTTATATCTAATAAATACATAAATAAATAAATAAATAAACATTTTTTAAAAAGGATAAGAAAGAAAGAAAAACCAGGGAGGCCTGCCACCCTTGTGTGTCTGTCTCTTTGTGTGCCTGATCCCCTGGAACTGGAGATGGGCCACCATATAGTTGCTGGTATTTGATCCCAGGTTCTCTGGTAGAGGAGACAATGCTGTTAATTGTTGAGCCGTATCAGTGGCCCCACACATCTTTAAATTTTTAGAGTATATGTGAGGCTGTGTTTATGTACATCATATGCAGACCATAAGAGGGATTTAGATTCTCCAGAATCTGACACCCTCTTCTGAAGTGTCTGAAGACAGCTACAGTGTACTTATATCTAATAAATACATATATAAATAAATAAAAATTTTTAAAATGTATAAGAAAGAAAGAAAAACCAGGCAGTCCTGCAATCATTGTCTGTCTGTATGTATGTATGTCTGTCAGATCCCCTGGAACTGGAGATGGGCCACAATATAGTTGCTGGTAGTTGATCCCAGGTCCTCTGGAAGAGGAGACAATGCTGTTAATTGTTGAGCCCTTTCAGTGGCCCCACCCATCTTTAAATTTTTAGAAGTATATGTGAGGCTGTGTTTATGTACATCATATGCAGACCATAAGAGGGATATAGATTCTCCAGAATCTGACACCCTCTTCTGGAGAGTCTGAAGACAGCTACAGTGTACATATATCTAATAAATACATAAATAAATAAATGAATAAATGAATAAATAAATAAATAAACATTTTTAAAAAGGATAAGAAAGAAAGAAAAATCAGGCAGGACTGCCAACCTTATCTCTGTCTGTCTGTCTGTCTGTCTGATCCCCTGCAACTTGAGATGGGCCACCATATAGTTGCTGGTAGTTGATCCCACGTTCTCTGGAAGAGGAGACAATGCTGTTAATTGTTGAGCCCTTTCAGTGGGCCCACCCATCTCTAAATTTTTAGAAGTATATGTGAGGCTGTGTTTATGTACATCATATGCAGACCACAAGAGGGATTTAGATTCTCCAGAAGATGACACCCTCTTCTAGAGTGTCTGAAGTCAGCTACAGTGTACTTATATCTAATAAATAAATAAATAAATAAATAAATAAATAAATAAATAAATAAATAAATAAACATTTTTTTAAAAGTATAAGAAAGAAAGAAAGACCAGGCAGGCCTCCTTTCCTTATCTCTGTCTCTCTGTCTGGCTGTCTGATACCCTGGAACTGGTGATGGGCCACCATATAGTTGCTGGTAGTTTATCCAAGGTTCTCTGGAAGAAGAGGCAATGCTGTTAATTGTTGAGCCATTTCTGGGGACCCACCCATCTTTAAATTTTTAGAAGAAAATGTGAGGCTGTGTTTATGTACATCATATGCAGACCATAAGAGGGATTTAGATTCTCTAGAATCTGACACCCTCTTCTGGAGTGTCTGAAGACAGCTACAGTGTACTTATATCTAATAAATACATAAATAAATAAACAAATGAATAAATAAATAAATAAATAAATAAATAAATAAATAAATAAATAAACATTTTTTAAAAAGGATAAGAAAGTAAGAAAAACCAGGCAGGCCTGCCGCCCTTATCTCTGTCTGTCTGTCTGTCTGTCTGTCTGTCTGATCCCCTGGAACTGGAGATGGGCCACCATAGTGTTGCTGGTAGTTTATCCCAGGTTCTCTGAAGAGGAGACAATGCTGTTAATTGTTGAGCCCTTTCAGTGGCCCCATACTTCTTTAAATATTTAGAAGTATATGTGAGGCTGTGTTTATGTACATCATATTCAGATTATAAGAGGATTTAGATTCTCCAGAATCTGACACCCTCTACTGGAGTGTCTGAAGACAGCTACAGTGTACTTATATATAATAAATACATAAATAAATAAATAAATAAATAAATAAATAAACATTTTTTTAAAAGGATAAGAAAGAATGTAAGACCAGGCAGGCCTGCCATCCTTATCTCTGTCTATCTGTCTGTCTGTCTGATCCCCTGGAACTGGAGATGGGCTACCATATAGTTGCTGGTAGTTGATCCCAGGTTCTCTGGAAGAGGAGACAATAGTGATAATTGTTGAGCCCTATCAGTGGCCCTACCCATCTTTAAATTTTTAGAAGTGTATGTGAGGCTGTGTTTATGTACATCATATGCAGACCAGAAGAGGGATTTAGATTCATCAGAATCTGACACCCTCTTCTGGAGTGTCTGAAGACAGCTACAGTGTACTTATATCTAATAAATACATAAATAAATAAATAAATAAATAAATAAATAAATAAATAAACATTATTTAAACCAGATAAGAAAGAAAGAAAGACCAGGCAGGCCTGCCATCCTTATCTCTGTCTGTCTGTCTGTCTGTCGTTCTGATCCCCTGGAACTGGAGATGGGCCACCATATAGGTGCTGGTAGTTGCTCCCAGGTTCTCTGGAAGAGGAGACAATGCTGTTAATTGTTGAGTGCTTTCAGTGGCCCCACCCATCGTTAAATTTTTAGTACTATATGTGAGGCCGTGTTTATGTACATCATATGCAGACCATAAGAGGGATTTAGATTCTCCAGAATATGACACCCTCTTCTGGAGTGTCTGAAGACAGCTACAGTGTTCTTATATCTAATAAATACATAAATAAATAAACATTTTTTAAAAAGGATAAGAAAGAAAGAAAGACCAGGCAGGCCTGCCATCCATATCTCTGTCTGTCTGTCTGTCTCTCTATCTGATCCCCGGGAACTAGAGATGGGCCACCATATAGTTGCTGGTAGTTGATCCAAGGTTCTCTGGAAGAGGAGACAATGCTGTTAATTGTTGAGCCCTTTCAGTGGCCCCTCACTTCTTTAAATATTTAGAAGTATATGTGAGGCTGTGTTTATGTACATCATATTCAGATTATAAGAGGATTTAGATTCTCCAGAATCTGACACCCTCTACTGGAGTGTCTGAAGACAGCTACAGTGTACTTATATATAATAAATACATAAATAAATAAAGAAAGAAATAAATAAACATTTTTTAAAAAGGATAAGAAAGAAAGTAAGACCAGGCAGGCCTGCCATCCTTATCTCTGTCTGTCTGTCTGTCTGTCTGATCCCCTGGAACTTGAGATGGGCCACCATATAGTTGCTGGTAGTTGATCCCAGGTTATCTGGAAGAAGAGACAATGCTGTTAATTGTTGATCCCTTTCAGTGGCCCCACCCATCTTTAAATTTTTAGAAGTGTATGTGAATCTGTGTTTATGTCCATCATATGCAGACCATAAGAGGGATTTATATTCTCCAGAATCTGACACCCTGTTCTGGAGTGTCTGAAGACAGCTACAGTGTACTTATATCTAATAAATACATAAGTAAATAAATAAACATTTTTTAAAAAGGATAAGAAAGAAAGAAAAACCAGGGAGGCCTGCCACCCTTGACTGTCTGTCTCTTTGTCTGCCTGATACCCTGCAACTTGAAATGGGCCACCATATAGTTGCTGGTAGTTGATCCCACGTTCTCTGGAAGAGGAGACAATGGTTTTAATTGTTGAGCCCTTTCAGTGGGCCCACCCATCTTTAAATATTTAGAAGTATATGTGAGGCTGTGTTTATGTACATCATATGCAGACCATAAGAGGGATTTAGATTCTCCAGAAGATGACACCCTCTTCTAGAGTGTCTGAAGACAGCTACAGTGTACTTATATCTAATAAATACATATATAAATAAATAAGTAAATAAATAAATAAATAAATAAACATTTTTTTAAAAGTATAAGAAAGAAAGAAAGACCAGGCAGGCCTCCATCCTTATCTCTGTCTCTCTGTCTGACTGTCTGATACCCTGGAACTGGAGATGGGCCACCATATAGTTGCTGGTAGTTTGCCAAGGTTCTCTGGAAGAAGAGGCAATGCTGTTAATTGTTGAGCCATTTCTGGGGCCCCACCCATGTTTAAATTTTTAGAAGAAAATATGAGGCTGTGTTTATGTCCATCATATGCAGACCATAAGAGGGATTTATATTCTCCAGAATCTGACACCCTCTTCTGGAGTGTCTGAAGACAGCTACAGTGTACTTATATCTAATAAATACATAAATAAATAAATAAATAAACATTTTTTAAAAAGGATAAGAAAGAAAGAAAAACCAGGGAGGCCTGCCACCCTTGTGTGTCTGTCTCTTTGTGTGCCTGATCCCCTGGAACTGGAGATGGGCCACCATATAGTTGCTGGTATTTGATCCCAGGTTCTCTGGTAGAGGAGACAATGTTGTTAATTGTTGAGCCGTATCAGTGGCCCCACACATCTTTAAATTTTTAGAGTATATGTGAGGCTGTGTTTATGTACATCATATGCAGACCATAAGAGGGATTTAGATTCTCCAGAATCTGACACCCTCTTCTGAAGTGTCTGAAGACAGCTACAGTGTACTTATATCTAATAAATACATATATAAATAAATAAAAATTTTTAAAATGTATAAGAAAGAAAGAAAAACCAGGCAGTCCTGCAATCATTGTCTGTCTGTATGTATGTATGTCTGTCAGATCCCCTGGAACTGGAGATGGGCCACAATATAGTTGCTGGTAGTTGATCCCAGGTCCTCTGGAAGAGGAGACAATGCTGTTAATTGTTGAGCCCTTTCAGTGGCCCCACCCATCTTTAAATTTTTAGAAGTATATGTGAGGCTGTGTTTATGTACATCATATGCAGACCATAAGAGGGATATAGATTCTCCAGAATCTGACACCCTCTTCTGGAGAGTCTGAAGACAGCTACAGTGTACATATATCTAATAAATACATAAATAAATAAATGAATAAATGAATAAATAAATAAATAAACATTTTTAAAAAGGATAAGAAAGAAAGAAAAATCAGGCAGGACTGCCAACCTTATCTCTGTCTGTCTGTCTGTCTGTCTGATCCCCTGCAACTTGAGATGGGCCACCATATAGTTGCTGGTAGTTGATCCCACGTTCTCTGGAAGAGGAGACAATGCTGTTAATTGTTGAGCCCTTTCAGTGGGCCCACCCATCTCTAAATTTTTAGAAGTATATGTGAGGCTGTGTTTATGTACATCATATGCAGACCACAAGAGGGATTTAGATTCTCCAGAAGATGACACCCTCTTCTAGAGTGTCTGAAGTCAGCTACAGTGTACTTATATCTAATAAATAAATAAATAAATAAATAAATAAATAAATAAATAAATAAATAAACATTTTTTTAAAAGTATAAGAAAGAAAGAAAGACCAGGCAGGCCTCCTTTCCTTATCTCTGTCTCTCTGTCTGGCTGTCTGATACCCTGGAACTGGTGATGGGCCACCATATAGTTGCTGGTAGTTTATCCAAGGTTCTCTGGAAGAAGAGGCAATGCTGTTAATTGTTGAGCCATTTCTGGGGACCCACCCATCTTTAAATTTTTAGAAGAAAATGTGAGGCTGTGTTTATGTACATCATATGCAGACCATAAGAGGGATTTAGATTCTCTAGAATCTGACACCCTCTTCTGGAGTGTCTGAAGACAGCTACAGTGTACTTATATCTAATAAATACATAAATAAATAAACAAATGAATAAATAAATAAATAAATAAATAAATAAATAAATAAATAAACATTTTTTAAAAAGGATAAGAAAGTAAGAAAAACCAGGCAGGCCTGCCGCCCTTATCTCTGTCTGTCTGTCTGTCTGTCTGTCTGATCCCCTGGAACTGGAGATGGGCCACCATAGTGTTGCTGGTAGTTTATCCCAGGTTCTCTGAAGAGGAGACAATGCTGTTAATTGTTGAGCCCTTTCAGTGGCCCCATACTTCTTTAAATATTTAGAAGTATATGTGAGGCTGTGTTTATGTACATCATATTCAGATTATAAGAGGATTTAGATTCTCCAGAATCTGACACCCTCTACTGGAGTGTCTGAAGACAGCTACAGTGTACTTATATATAATAAATACATAAATAAATAAATAAATAAATAAATAAATAAATAAATAAACATTTTTTTAAAAGGATAAGAAAGAATGTAAGACCAGGCAGGCCTGCCATCCTTATCTCTGTCTATCTGTCTGTCTGTCTGATCCCCTGGAACTGGAGATGGGCTACCATATAGTTGCTGGTAGTTGATCCCAGGTTCTCTGGAAGAGGAGACAATAGTGATAATTGTTGAGCCCTATCAGTGGCCCTACCCATCTTTAAATTTTTAGAAGTGTATGTGAGGCTGTGTTTATGTACATCATATGCAGACCAGAAGAGGGATTTAGATTCATCAGAATCTGACACCCTCTTCTGGAGTGTCTGAAGACAGCTACAGTGTACTTATATCTAATAAATACATAAATAAATAAATAAATAAATAAATAAATAAATAAATAAATAAACATTATTTAAACCAGATAAGAAAGAAAGAAAGACCAGGCAGGCCTGCCATCCTTATCTCTGTCTGTCTGTCTGTCTGTCGTTCTGATCCCCTGGAACTGGAGATGGGCCACCATATAGGTGCTGGTAGTTGCTCCCAGGTTCTCTGGAAGAGGAGACAATGCTGTTAATTGTTGAGTGCTTTCAGTGGCCCCACCCATCGTTAAATTTTTAGTACTATATGTGAGGCCGTGTTTATGTACATCATATGCAGACCATAAGAGGGATTTAGATTCTCCAGAATATGACACCCTCTTCTGGAGTGTCTGAAGACAGCTACAGTGTTCTTATATCTAATAAATACATAAATAAATAAACATTTTTTAAAAAGGATAAGAAATAAAGAAAGACCAGGCAGGCCTGCCATCCATATCTCTGTCTGTCTGTCTGTCTCTCTATCTGATCCCCGGGAACTAGAGATGGGCCACCATATAGTTGCTGGTAGTTGATCCAAGGTTCTCTGGAAGAGGAGACAATGCTGTTAATTGTTGAGCCCTTTCAGTGGCCCCACACTTCTTTAAATATTTAGAAGTATATGTGAGGCTGTGTTTATGTACATCATATTCAGATTATAAGAGGATTTAGATTCTCCAGAATCTGACACCCTCTACTGGAGTGTCTGAAGACAGCTACAGTGTACTTATATATAATAAATAAATAAATAAATAAATAAATAAATAAATAAATAAATAAACATTTTTTAAAAAGGATAAGAAAGAAAGTAAGACCAGGCTGGCCTGCCATCCATATCTCTGTCTGTCTGTATGTCTCTCTATCTGATCCCCGGGAACTAGAGATGGGCCACCATATAGTTGCTGGTAGTTGATCCCAGGTTATCTGGAAGAAGAGACAATGCTGTTAATTGTTGATCCCTTTCAGTGGCCCCACCCATCTTTAAATTTTTAGAAGTGTATGTGAATCTGTGTTTATGTCCATCATATGCAGACCATAAGAGGGATTTATATTCTCCAGAATCTGACACCCTGTTCTGGAGTGTCTGAAGACAGCTACAGTGTACTTATATCTAATAAATACATAAGTAAATAAATAAACATTTTTTAAAAAGGATAAGAAAGAAAGAAAAACCAGGGAGGCCTGCAACCCTTGACTGTCTGTCTCTTTGTCTGCCTGATCCCCTGCAACTTGAAATGGGCCACCATATAGTTGCTGGTAGTTGATCCCACGTTCTCTGGAAGAGGAGACAATGGTTTTAATTGTTGAGCCCTTTCAGTGGGCCCACCCATCTTTAAATATTTAGAAGTATATGTGAGGCTGTGTTTATGTACATCATATGCAGACCATAAGAGGGATTTAGATTCTCCAGAAGATGACACCCTCTTCTAGAGTGTCTGAAGACAGCTACAGTGTACTTATATCTAATAAATACATATATAAATAAATAAGTAAATAAATAAATAAATAAATAAATAAATAAATAAATAAATAAACATTTTTTTAAAAGTATAAGAAAGAAAGAAAGACCAGGCAGGCCTCCATCCTTATCTCTGTCTCTGTCTGACTGTCTGATACCCTGGAACTGGAGATGGGCCACCATATAGTTGCTGGTAGTTTGCCAAGGTTCTCTGGAAGAAAAGGCAATGCTGTTAATTGTTGAGCCATTTCTGGGACCCCACCCATCTTTAAATTTTTAGAAGAAAATATGAGGCTGTGTTTATGTCCATCATATGCAGACCATAAGAGGGATTTATATTCTCCAGAATCTGACACCCTCTTCTGGAGTGTCTGAAGACAGCTACAGTGTACTTATATCTAATAAATACATAAATAAATAAATAAATAAACATTTTTTAAAAAGGATAAGAAAGAAAGAAAAACCAGGGAGGCCTGCCACCCTTGTCTGTCTGTCTCTTTGTGTGCCTGATCCCCTGGAACTGGAGATGGGCCACCATATAGTTGCTGGTATTTGATCCCAGGTTCTCTGGTAGAGGAGACAATGCTGTTAATTGTTGAGCCGTTTCAGTGGCCCCACACATCTTTAAATTTTTAGAGTATATGTGAGGCTGTGTTTATGTACATCATATGCAGACCATAAGAGGGATTTAGATTCTCCAGAATAAGACACCCTCTTCTGAAGTGTCTGAAGACAGCTACAGTGTACTTATATCTAATAAATACATATATAAATAAATAAAAATTTTTAAAATGTATAAGAAAGAAAGAAAAACCAGGCAGTCCTGCAATCATTGTCTGTCTGTATGTATGTATGTCTGTCAGATCCCCTGGAACTGGAGATGGGCCACAATATAGTTGCTGGTAGTTGATCCCAGGTCCTCTGGAAGAGGAGACAATGCTGTTAATTGTTGAGCCCTTTCAGTGGCCCCACCCATCTTTAAATTTTTAGAAGTATATGTGAGGCTGTGTTTATGTACATCATATGCAGACCATAAGAGGGATATAGATTCTCCAGAATCTGACACCCTCTTCTGGAGAGTCTGAAGACAGCTACAGTGTACATATATCTAATAAATACATAAATAAATAAATGAATAAATGAATAAATAAATAAATAAACATTTTTAAAAAGGATAAGAAAGAAAGAAAAATCAGGCAGGACTGCCAACCTTATCTCTGTCTGTCTGTCTGTCTGTCTGATCCCCTGCAACTTGAGATGGGCCACCATATAGTTGCTGGTAGTTGATCCCACGTTCTCTGGAAGAGGAGACAATGCTGTTAATTGTTGAGCCCTTTCAGTGGGCCCACCCATCTCTAAATTTTTAGAAGTATATGTGAGGCTGTGTTTATGTACATCATATGCAGACCACAAGAGGGATTTAGATTCTCCAGAAGATGACACCCTCTTCTAGAGTGTCTGAAGTCAGCTACAGTGTACTTATATCTAATAAACAAATAAGTAAATAAATAAATAAATAAATAAATAAATAAATAAATAAATAAATAAATAAATAAACATTTTTTAAAAGTATAAGAAAGAAAGAAAGACCAGGCAGGCCTCCTTTCCTTATCTCTGTCTCTCTGTCTGGCTGTCTGATACCCTGGAACTGGTGATGGGCCACCATATAGTTGCTGGTAGTTTATCCAAGGTTCTCTGGAAGAAGAGGCAATGCTGTTAATTGTTGAGCCATTTCTGGGGCCCCACCCATCTTTAAATTTTTAGAAGAAAATGTGAGGCTGTGTTTATGTACATCATATGCAGACCATAAGAGGGATTTAGATTCTCTAGAATCTGACACCCTCTTCTGGAGTGTCTGAAGACAGCTACAGTGTACTTATATCTAATAAATACATAAATAAATAAACAAATGAATAAATAAATAAATAAATAAATAAATAAATAAACATTTTTTAAAAAGGATAAGAAAGTAAGAAAAACCAGGCAGGCCTGCCGCCCTTATCTCTGTCTGTCTGTCTGTCTGTCTGTCTGATCCCCTGGAACTGGAGATGGGCCACCATAGTGTTGCTGGTAGTTTATCCCAGGTTCTCTGAAGAGGAGACAATGCTGTTAATTGTTGAGCCCTTTCAGTGGCCCCACACTTCTTTAAATATTTAGAAGTATATGTGAGGCTGTGTTTATGTACATCATATTCAGATTATAAGAGGATTTAGATTCTCCAGAATCTGACACCCTCTACTGGAGTGTCTGAAGACAGCTACAGTGTACTTATATATAATAAATACATAAATAAATAAATAAATAAATAAATAAATAAATAAATAAATAAATAAACATTTTTTTAAAAGGATAAGAAAGAATGTAAGACCAGGCAGGCCTGCCATCCTTATCTCTGTCTATCTGTCTGTCTGTCTGATCCCCTGGAACTGGAGATGGGCTACCATATAGTTGCTGGTAGTTGATCCCAGGTTCTCTGGAAGAGGAGACAATAGTGATAATTGTTGAGCCCTATCAGTGGCCCTACCCATCTTTAAATTTTTAGAAGTGTATGTGAGGCTGTGTTTATGTACATCATATGCAGACCAGAAGAGGGATTTAGATTCATCAGAATCTGACACCCTCTTCTGGAGTGTCTGAAGACAGCTACAGTGTACTTATATCTAATAAATATATAAATAAATAAATAAATAAATAAATAAATAAATAAACATTATTTAAACCAGATAAGAAAGAAAGAAAGACCAGGCAGGCCTGCCATCCTTATCTCTGTCTGTCTGTCTGTCTGTCGTTCTGATCCCCTGGAACTGGAGATGGGCCACCATATAGGTGCTGGTAGTTGCTCCCAGGTTCTCTGGAAGAGGAGACAATGCTCTTAATTGTTGAGCGCTTTCAGTGGCCCCACCCATCGTTAAATTTTTAGTACTATATGTGAGGCCGTGTTTATGTACATCATATGCAGACCATAAGAGGGATTTAGATTCTCCAGAATATGACACCCTCTTCTGGAGTGTCTGAAGACAGCTACAGTGTTCTTATATCTAATAAATACATAAATAAATAAACATTTTTTAAAAAGGATAAGAAAGAAAGAAAGACCAGGCAGGCCTGCCATCCATATCTCTGTCTGTCTGTCTGTCTCTCTATCTGATCCCCGGGAACTAGAGATGGGCCACCATATAGTTGCTGGTAGTTGATCCAAGGTTCTCTGGAAGAGGAGACAATGCTGTTAATTGTTGAGCCCTTTCAGTGGCCCCACACTTCTTTAAATATTTAGAAGTATATGTGAGGCTGTGTTTATGTACATCATATTCAGATTATAAGAGGATTTAGATTCTCCAGAATCTGACACCCTCTACTGGAGTGTCTGAAGACAGCTACAGTGTACTTATATATAATAAATACATAAATAAATAAAGAAATAAATAAATAAACATTTTTTAAAAAGGATAAGAATGAAAGTAAGACCAGGCAGGCCTGCCATCCTTATCTCTGTCTGTCTGTCTGTCTGTCTGATCCCCTGGAACTTGAGATGGGCCACCATATAGTTGCTGGTAGTTGATCCCAGGTTATCTGGAAGAAGAGACAATGCTGTTAATTGTTGATCCCTTTCAGTGGCCCCACCCATCTTTAAATTTTTAGAAGTGTATGTGAATCTGTGTTTATGTCCATCATATGCAGACCATAAGAGGGATTTATATTCTCCAGAATCTGACACCCTGTTCTGGAGTGTCTGAAGACAGCTACAGTGTACTTATATCTAATAAATACATAAGTAAATAAATAAACATTTTTTAAAAAGGATAAGAAAGAAAGAAAAACCAGGGAGGCCTGCCACCCTTGACTGTCTGTCTCTTTGTCTGCCTGATCCCCTGCAACTTGAAATGGGCCACCATATAGTTGCTGGTAGTTGATCCCACGTTCTCTGGAAGAGGAGACAATGGTTTTAATTGTTGAGCCCTTTCAGTGGGCCCACCCATCTTTAAATATTTAGAAGTATATGTGAGGCTGTGTTTATGTACATCATATACAGACCATAAGAGGGATTTAGATTCTCCAGAAGATGACACCCTCTTCTAGAGTGTCTGAAGACAGCTACAGTGTACTTATATCTAATAAATACATAAATAAATAAATAAATAAATAAATAAATAAATAAATAAATAAACATTTTTTTAAAGTATAAGAAAGAAAGAAAGACCAGGCAGGCCTCCTTTCCTTATCTCTGTCTCTCTGTCTGACTGTCTGATACCCTGGAACTGGAGATGGGCCACCATATAGTTGCTGGTAGTTTGCCAAGGTTCTCTGGAAGAAGAGGCAATGCTGTTAATTGTTGAGCCATTTCTGGGGCCCCACCCATCTTTAAATTTTTAGAAGAAAATATGAGGCTGTGTTTATGACCATCATATGCAGACCATAAGAGGGATTTATATTCTCCAGAATCTGACACCCTCTTCTGGAGTGTCTGAAGACAGCTACAGTGTACTTATATCTAATAAATACAAAAATAAATAAATAAATAAATATTTTTTAAAAACGATAAGAAAGAAAGAAAAACCAGGGAGGCCTGCCACCCTTGTCTGTCTGTCTCTTTGTCTGCCTGATCCCCTGGAACTGGAGATGGGCCACCATATAGTTGCTGGTATTTGATCCCAGGTTCTCTGGTAGAGGAGACAATGCTGTTAATTGTTGAGCCGTTTCAGTGGCCCCACACATCTTTAAATTTTTAGAAGTATATGTGAGGCTGTGTTTATGTACATCATATGCAGAACATAAGAGGGATTTAGATTCTCCAGAATATGACACCCTCTTCTGAAGTGTCTGAAGACAGCTACAGTGTACTTATATCTAATAAATACATATTTAAATAAATAAAAAATTTTAAAATGTATAAGAAAGAAAGAAAAACCAGGCAGTCCTGAAATCCATGTCTGTCTGTCTGTATGTATGTCTGTCAGATCCCCTGGAACTGGAGATGGGCCACAATATAGCTGCTGGTAGTTGATCCCAGGTCCTCTGGAAGAGGAGACAATGCTGTTAATTGTTGAGCCCTTTCAGTGGCCCCACCCATCTTTAAATTTTTTGAAGTATATGTGAGGCTGTGTTTATGTACATCATATGCAGACCATAAGAGGGATATAGATTCTCCAGAATCTGACACCCTCTTCTGGAGAGTCTGAAGACAGCTACAGTGTACATATATCTAATAAATACATAAATAAATAAATGAATAAATGAATAAATAAATAAATAAACATTTTTAAAAAGGATAAGAAAGAAAGAAAAATCAGGCAGGACTGCCATCCTTATCTCTGTCTGTCTGTCTGTCTGTCTGATCCCCTGCAACTTGAGATGGGCCACCATATAGTTGCTGGTAGTTGATCCCACGTTCTCTGGAAGAGGAGACAATGCTGTTAATTGTTGAGCCCTTTCATTGGGCCCACCCATCTTTAAATTTTTAGAAGTATATGTGAGGCTGTGTTTATGTACATCATATGCAGACCATAAGAGGGATTTAGATTCTCCAGAAGATGACACCCTCTTCTAGAGTGTCTGAAGTCAGCTACAGTGTACTTATATCTAATAAATAAATAAATAAATAAATAAATAAATAAATAAATAAATAAATAAATAAATAAACAAACATTTTTTTAAAAGTATAAGAAAGAAAGGAAGACCAGGCAGGCCTCCGTTCCTTATCTCTGTCTCTCTGTCTGACTGTCTGATACCCTGCAACTGGTGATGGGCCACCATATAGTTGCTGGTAGTTTATCCAAGGTTCTCTGGAAGAAGAGGCAATGCTGTTAATTGTTGAGCCATTTCTGGGGCCCCACCCATCTTTAAATTTTTAGAAGAAAATGTGAGGCTGTGTTTATGTACATCATATGCAGACCATAAGAGGGATTTAGATTCTCTAGAATCTGACACCCTCTTCTGGAGTGTCTGAAGACAGCTACAGTGTACTTATATCTAATAAATACATAAATAAATAAACAAATAAATAAATAAATAAATAAATAAATAAATAAACATTTTTTAAAAATGATAAGAAAGTAAGAAAGACCAGGCAGGCCTGCCGCCCTTATCTCTGTCTGTCTGTCTGTCTGTCTGATCCCCTGGAACTGGAGATGGGCCACCATAGTGTTGCTGGTAGTTTATCCCAGGTTCTCTGGAAGAGGAGACAATGCTGTTAATTGTTGAGCCCTTTCAGTGGCCCCACACTTCTTTAAATATTTAGAAGTATATGTGAGGCTGTGTTTATGTACATCATATTCAGATTATAAGAGGATTTAGATTCTCCAGAATCTGACACCCTCTACTGGAGTGTCTGAAGACAGCTACAGTGTACTTATATATAATAAATACATAAATAAATAAAGAAATAAATAAATAAACATTTTTTAAAAAGGATAAGAAAGAAAGTAAGACCAGGCAGGCCTGCCATCCTTATCTCTGTCTGTCTGTCTGTCTGTCTGATCCCCTGGTACTGGAGATGGGCCACCATATAGTTGCTGGTACTTGATCCAAGGTTCTCTGGAAGAGGAGACAATGCTGTTAATTGTTGAGCCCTTTCAGTGGCCCCACACTTCTTTAAATATTTAGAAGTATATGTGAGGCTGTGTTTATGTACATCATATGCAGACCATAAGAGGGATTTAGATTCTCCAGCATCTGACACCCTCTTCTGGAGTGTCTGAAGACAGCAACAGTGTACTTATATCTAATAAATAAATAAATAAATGAATAAATAAATAAATAAACATTATTTAAACCAGATAAGAAAGAAAGAAAGACCAGGCAGCCTGCCATCCTTTTCTCTGTCTGTCTGTCTGTCTGTCTGTCGTTCTGATCCCCTGGAACTGGAGATGGGCCACCATATAGGTGCTGGTAGTTGATCCCAGGTTCTCTGGAAGAGATGACAATGCTGTTAATTGTTGAGAGCTTTCAGTGGCCCCACCCGTCTTTAAATTTTTAGTACTATATGTGAGGCTGTGTTTATGTACATCATATGCAGACCATAAGAGGGATTTAGATTCTCCAGAATCTGACACCCTCTTCTGGAGTGTCTGAAGACAGCTATAGTGTTCTTATATCTAATAAATACATAAATAAATAAACATTTTTTAAAAAGGATAAGAAAGAAAGAAAGACCAGGCAGGCCTGCCATCCTTATCCTTGTCTGTCTGTCTGTCTGTCTGATCCCCTGGGAGTGGAGATGGGCCACCATATAGTTGCAGCTAGTTGATCCCAGGTTCTCTGGAAGAGGAGACAATGCTGTTAATTACTGAGCCCTTTCAGTGGCCCCCCCCCCACCTTTAAATTTTAAGAAGTAAATGTGAGGCTGTGTTTATGTACATCATATGCAGACCATAAGAGGGATTTAGATTCTTCAGAATCTGACACCTTCTTCTGGAGTGTCTGAAGACGGCTACAGTGTACTTATATCTAATAAACATATAAATAAATAAATAAACATTTTTTTAAAAGGATATGAAAGAAAGAAAGACCAGGCAGGCCTGCCATCCTTAACTCTGTCAATCTGTCTGTCTGTCTGTCTGATCCCTTGGAACTGGAGATGGGCCACCATATAGTTGCTGTTAGTTGATCCCAGGTTCTCTGGAAGAGGAGACAATGCTGTTAATTGTTGAGCCCTTTCAGTGGCTCCACCTATCTTTAAATTTTTAGAAGTATATGTTAGGCTGTGTTTATGTACATCATATGTAGACCATAAGAGGGATTTAGATTCTGCAGAATCTGACACCCTCTTCTGGAGTGTCTGAAGACAACTACAGTGTACTTATATCTAATAAATACATAAATAAATAAATAAATAAATAAATATATAAATAAATAAACATTATTTGAAAAGGATAAGAAAGAAAGAAAGACCAGGCAGACCTGCCCTACTTATCTCTGTCTGTCTGTCTGTCTGTCTGTTCCCCTGGAACAGGAGATGGGCCACCATATAGTTGCTGGTAGTTGATCCCAGGTTCTCTGGAAGAAGAGACAATGCTGTTAATTGTTGAGCCCTTTGAGTGGCCCCACCCATCTTGAAATTTTTAGAAGTGTATGTGAATCTGTGTTTATGTCCATCATATGCAGACCATAAGAGGGATTTATATTCTCCAGAATCTGACACCCTCTTCTGGAGTGTCTGAAGACAGCTACAGTGTACTTATATCTAATAAATACATACGTAAATAAATAAATAAATAAATAAACATTTTTTTACAAAGATAAGAAAGAGAGAAAGACCAGGCAGGCCTGCCATCCTTATCTCTGTCTGTCTGTCTGATCCCCTGGAACTGGAGATGGGCCACCATATAGTTGCTGGTAGTTTATCCCAGGTTCTCTGGAAGAGGAGACAATGCTGTTAATTGTTGAGCCCTTTCAGTGGCCCCACACATCTTTAAATTTTTAGAAGTATATGTGAGGCTGTGTTTATGTACATCATATGCAGACCATAAGAGGGATTTAGATTCTCCAGAATCCTACACCCTCTTCTGGAGTGTCTGAAGACAGCTACAGTGTACTTATATCTAATAAATACATAAATAAATAAATAAATAAATAAATAAATAAATAAATAAACATTTTTTTAAAAATGATAAGAAAAAAAGAAAGACCAGGCAGGCCTGCCATCCTTATCTCTGTCTGTCTGTCTGTCTGTCTGTCTGTCTGTCTGTCTGTCTGATCTTCTGGAACTGGAGATGGGCCACAATAGTGTCTGATAGTTGATCACAGGTTCTTGGAAGAGGAGACAATGCTGTTAATTGTTGAGCCATTTGAGTGGCCCCATCCATCTTTAAATTTTGAGAAGTATATGTGAGGCTGTGTTTATGTACATCATATGCAGACCATAAGAGGGATATAGATTCTCCAGAATCTGACACACTCTAATGGAGTGTCTGAAGACAGCTACAGTGTACCCATATCTAATAAATACATAAATAAATAAATAAACATTTCTTAAAAGAATAAGAAAGAAAGAAAGACCAGGCAGGCCTCCATCCTTATATCTATCTGTGTGTATGTCTGTCTCTCTGTCTGATCCCCTGGAACTGGAAATGGGCCACCATATAGTTGCTGGTAGTTCATCCCAGGTTCTCTGGAAGAGGAGACAATGCTGTTAATTATTGAGCCCTTTCAGTGGCCCCACACATCTTTAAATTTTTAGAAATGTATGTGAGGCTGTGTTTATGTACATCATATGGAGACCATAAGAGGGATTTAGATTCTCCAGAATCTGACACCCTCTTCTGGAGTGTCTGAAGACAGCTACAGTGTACTTATATATAATAAATACATAAATAAATAAATAAACATTTTTTTAAAAAGGATAAGAAAGAAAGAAAAACCAGGCAGGCCTGCCATCCTTGACTGTTTGTCTGTCTGTCTGTCTGATCCCCTGGAACTGGAAATGGGCCACCATATAGTGGCTGGTAGTTGTTCCCAGGTTCTCTGGAAGAGGAGACAATGCTGTTAATTGTTGAGCCCGTTCAGTGGCCCCACACATCTTTAAATTTTTAGAAGTATATGTGAGGCTGTGTTTATGTACATCATATGAGGCCCATAAGAGGGATTTAGATTCTCCAGAATCTGACACTCTCTTCTGGAGTGTCTGAAGACAGCTACAGTGTACTTATATCTAATAAATAAATAAATAAATAAATAAATAAATAAATAAATAAATAAATAAATAAACATTTTTAAAAGGGATAAGAAAGAAAGAAAAACCACCAGGCCTGCCATACTTGTCTTTCTGTCTTGCCTAGCCCCTTGCCTAGCCTAGCCTAGCCTAGCCCCTTTCCTAGCCTAGCCTAGCCTCTTGCCTAGCCTAGCCTAGCCCCTTGCCTAGCCTAGCCCTGCCTTGCCTAGCCCTGCCTATCCCTGTCTTTAACCAGGCTGGCCTCAAACTCAGAAACTGACTGCCTCTGCCTCCAGAGTGCTCTCATTAAGAGCTCGAGCCACCACTGACTGTTGGGTTTTCTAAGTCTTACATAGGTATGGTCTGTTTCTCAGCTGTGAAACCCTAATTAACACATGTAGTCTGTCCTAGGTCAGCCATAGCTACAGACTGAGGCCTTTTCTAAAACAAAACAAAAGAAAACAAAAAATAGAAATAATAAAATAAATAAATTAAGAAACCACATGATATCTTTTCTTTCTTTCAATGATACTCAGAGCTTGAAGCAGTTCACCCATGAGACCTCAGCTCCGGACATTGAGGCTCTTTCCCTAACAAGTATTATGGCTGAACCTGGGGGCTTCTACTGCTGATTTGTGTCCCCCACTTTAAAAAAATAGTTGTTTTCAAAGGCTGCAGGTTCTTAGCCCTGTTCCTTGTTACAGTTGAGTCACAGCCCTGAAAGTTCAGTGGTAGTTAAAGGCACTGAGAAGGGCTTCCTATAGACATCGAAGACCAAGTCTTTGATATTAAAAAAGTTAATCTGGATTCCCCCACCCCCTGGCATCCTTAGAATGCCTAGAAAGGAAGGCAGGGACCTGGGCAGAAGGGTGCAAGGCTACTGGTGTTTGTAAGTGGTAACAGAAAGCTTTCTCTTGTTGGTACCCTACCCCAAGTTACATTGTCACTTCTTTTTCCTAGTTGTTGTTTTGTCGGTTTGTATTCTCAACATAGACCCTTTTCCTTCCTAACCTTGGCTGTCCTGAACCTTACTGTCCTTGAAGTCAGTGATTTGCCTGTCTTGCTGGGATGAAACTGTGAGCTACCATCCAGAAGGAAGCACCCTGCTGAGGTTAGATTGGGGTCTCTTCCATTTTCCTCTATGAACATGCATATGGCAGGCCTGTTCTTTCTTTTTTACTTTTCCTTTTCTTTTTAAAGATTTATTTATTTATTATATTTAAGTATGCTGTAGCTATGTTCAGACACTCCAGAAGAGTGTGTCAGATGCTGAAGAATCTAAATCATTCTTATTGTCTGCATATGATGTATATAAACACAGCCTCACATATACTCAAAAAAAAAAAAGAATGAAAGATGTGGCTACAGAGAGGACTCAACAATTAAGAGCATTGTCTCCTCTTCCAGAGAACCTGGGCTCAATTACCAGTATATATATATGGTGGCCCATCTCCAGTTCCAGGGGATCTAATACTCTGTTCTGGAGTCTGTGGGCACAGCATACACATGCAAAACATTCTTACACTAAAAATAAAATTGATCATTGAGAGAGAGGAGAAAGAGGGGGTGAGAGAGAGGGGAGGTAATCATAACTCCTGACGAGTTTGAAGACCTGAGCTTCATCACTCACACAAATAAATAAATGCAAAATATTTTTTATAAATAAACTCTGCCATTGCCCTTTAAAAATTCCTAGAAAACAAGTTTTATGAGCAACAGTTATATTTACTATATCTAAAGGACAGTCATGAGCATATTCTCTAAATAGAAAAAGGCCTGTTAGTCTTAGAAATGGAAAAGACAAACCAAGGAAGGTTTACAATTACATAATGAGGCAGCTCAGCCCAGCACTCAGGTTGGAAGTAAGACTCGAGAATAGGATACACCTGAAGACAGACAGCCATTGCTTTTTGTTTCGGAGGCTGAAAGGATACACCTGAAGACAGCCAATGCTGTGTGTGCTTGATGGTGATCTGGTAATTTTTTTTTTAATTTTTAAAAACTTTAACACTTTTTATAAAACTTTTATAAAAACTTTTTATTCTCCTTGGTTTCTTTCTTTCTTTCTTTCTTTCTTTCTTTCTTTCTTTCTTTCTTTCTTTCTTTCTTTCTTTCTTTCTTTTTTCAGGTTTTCTCACCATATTGCAGGTACTACAAGTTTGATTTTCTTATTTTTTGACTGTTTCAGGGTTTCTCACCATATTGCAGGTCCTACTGTGTGATTTTATCATTTTTCGACTTTTTCAGGGTTTCTCATCATATTCCAATTCCTAGAGTGTGATTTTCTCATTTTTCGACTTTTTCAGGGATTCTCACCATATTGCAGGTCCTAAAAGTGTGAATTTCTTATTTTTCGACTTTTGCAGGGTTTCTCACCATGTTCCAGCTACTACAGTGTATTTTTCTCATTTTTTAAAATTTTCACGGTCTCTCATCTTATTCAAAGTCGAACAGTGTGATTTTCTCATTTTTCGACTTTTTCAGGGTTTCTCACCATATTCCAGGTCCTACTGCATGATTTTCTCATTTTTCGACTTTTTCAGGGTTTCTCACCATATTCCAAGTCGTACAGTGTGATTTTCTCATTTTTTGACTTTTTCAGGGTTTCTCATCATATTCCAAGTCCTACAGTGTGATTTTCTCATTTTTCAACTTTTTCAGGGTTTCTCACCATATTGCAGGTCCTACTGTGTGATTTTCTCATTTTTTGACTTTTTCAGGGTTTCTCACCATATTCCAGGCCCTACTGCATGATTTTCTCATTTTTCGACTTTTTCAGGGTTTCTCACCATATTCCAAGTCCTACAGTGTGATTTTCTCATTTTTCGACTTTTTTAGGGTTTCTCATCATATTCCAAGTCCTACAGTGTGATTTTCTCATTTTTTGACTTTTTCAGGGTTTCTCATCTTATTCCATGTCCTAGAGTGTTATTTTTCTAATTTGTTGACTCTTTCAGAGTTTCTCCACTTACTCCATGTATTACAGTGTGATTTTTCTCATTTTTTTACTTTTTCAGGGTTTCTCATCATATTCCATGTCCTAAAGTGTGATTTTCTCATTTTTTGACTTTTTCAGTGTTTCTCACCATATTCCAGGTCCTACAGTTTGATATTCTCATTTTTCAACTTTTTCAGGGTTTCTCACCATATTCTGGGTCCTAGTGTGTGATTTTCTCATTTTTCGACTTTTTCAGGGTTTCTCACCATATTGGTGGTCCTACAAGTGTAATTTTCTTATTTTTCGACTTTTTCGGGGTTTCTCACCATATTCCAGCTCCTACAGTGTATTTCTCTCATTTTTTGACTTTTTCATGATTTCTCATCTTATTCCAAGTCCTACAGTGTGATTTTCTCATTTTTCGAATTTTTCAGGGTTTCTCACCATATTGCAGGTACTACAAGTTTGAATTTCTTATTTTTCGACTGTTTCAGGGTTTCTCACCATAATCCAGGTCCTACTGTTTGATTTTCTCATTTTTCGACTTTTTCAGGGTTTCTCATCATATTCCAAGTCCTAGAGTGTGATTTTCTCATTTTTCGAGTTTTTCAGGGATTCTCACCATATTACAGGTCCTACAAGTGTGAATTTCTTATTTTTCGACTTTTGCAGGGTTTCTCACCATGTTCCATCTACTACAGTGTATTTTTCTCATTTTTTAAAATTTTCACGGTTTCTCATCTTATTCCAAGTCGAACAGTGTGATTTTCTCATTTTTCGACTTTTTCAGGGTTTCTCACCATATTGCAGGTACTACAAGTTTGATTTTCTTATTTTTCAAATATTTCAGGGTTTCTCACCATATTCCAGGTCCTACTGTGTGATTTTCTCACGTTAAGACTTTTTCAGTGTTTCTCACCATATTCTAGGTACTACAGTGTGATTTTCTCATTTTTTTG